>NC_056747.1:823391156-823501156 GCF_019279795.1 Protopterus annectens | reverse complement strand
TCCTCTGCATCTTGCTCTGTCACACCAACCACCTGCATGTCCTCTCTCACCACATCCATAAACCTTATCTTAGGCCTTCCTCTTTTCCTGTTACCCGGTAACTTCATCCTTAGCATCTTTTTCCCAATATACTCAGCATCCCTCCTCAGCACATGTCCAAACCAACATAATCGTGCCTCTCTGGCTTTGTCTCCAAACCTTCCAACCTGGGCTGACCCTCTAATATACTTATTCCTAATCCTGTCCACCCTCGTCACACCCAGTGCAAATCTTAACATCTTTAATTCTGCGACATCCAGCTCAAACTCCTGCCTTTTTGTCAATGCCACTGTCTCCAACCCATATAACATAGCTGGTCTCACTACCCTCTTGTAGACCTTCCATTTCACTCTTACAGGAACTCGTCTGTCACAAATCACTCCTGACACTCTTCTGCACCCACTCCATCCTGCCTGTACTCTCTTCTTCACCTCTCTTCCACACTCACCGTTACTCTGAACTATTGACCCCAAGTATTTAAACTCATCCACCTTCGCCACCTCTACTCCTTGCATCCTCACCATTCCTCTATCCTCCCTCTCATTCACACACATATATTCTGTCTTAGTCCTGCTGACCTTCATTCCTCTTCTCTCTAGAGCATATCTCCATCACTACAGGGTCTCCTCCACCTGTTCCCTACTCTCACTACAGATCACAATGATATCTGCAAACATTATAGTCCACGGGGACTCCTGTCTGATCTCGTCTGTCAACCTGTCCATCACCACTGCAAATAAGAAAGGGCTCAGAGCTGATCCTTGATGTAACCTCACCTCCACCTTAAACGCATCTGTCACTCCCACCGCAGACCTCACCGCTGTCACACTGCCCTCGTACATATCCTGCACCACTCTTACATACTTTTCTGACACTCCTGACTTCCTCATACAATACCATAACTCCTCTCTAGGCACCCTGTCATATGCTTTCTCTAAGTCTACAAAAACACAATGCAACTCCTTCCGACATTCTCTGTACTTCTCCATCAACACTCTCAGAGCAAAGATCACATCTGTAGTGCTCTTTTCTGGCATGAAACCATACTGCTGATCACTAATCATCACTTCCCTTCTTAACCTTGCTTCGACTACTCTTTCCCATAACTTCATGCTGTGACTGATCAATTTTATCCCTCTGTAGTTACTACAGCTATGTATGCGGCAGGTATTTTGGCCTTCTGAATAAAAGAACGTCCATGGAATCCAAATGGAACAATAAAATGAGGTTGATGCCATGACTGAGAAAAAACAGCAAAGAATCCTTAAAACATGGAAGAAATCTTAAGACAGGACAAGGTCAAACACAGACGCTAAGGGTAGCCATCTTGCAGTAGAAGGAAACACACACACACACACACACACACACACACACACACACACACACACACACACGCACAACAAACTGATAGGTCAAGCAAGAGGTATAGAGACAATAAAGGTGCTGAGGATAACAAAGAGATCATACGTTGTTATTATCTTGTACACATAAAAGAAAAATAGGCTATCCAGAGAGAAGATGTATAGCACGAGTAAGACAGAAATTAAAAGAAAGAAAAATACACAAGAAAAAATTGTCAAAAGCTACTGATAATAATATAAGATTTTTAATGCAACATGTCAGAGCAAAACTTTACTTAGATGAAGAAGCACACTAAGACACCTGGTAAAGGAAGAGTCAGAGAAATTAAGACAGGATACAGAACAAAAAGCAGAGGTTTTAAAACAGAAGCATGGACATGGAAAAGAAAAATGATTCTGATATCTGTGATATTTATGCAAAGAAGAAAGACAAACTAATCAGTATGAAAAAAATGCATCTCCAAAAATATTTGAAGGAAAATACAGATAGGGACATCTGGGTATGGTAAAATATGATCACGAAGGTGAAATGTAACTGAAAAAAAAAAACAGAAATTTTGCAAGACAGAAATTAAGCCCAACATAATGGGCCAAGTGTAGTAGAGGCTCAGCTAATTTGTTATAAAATTATGATTTAAAAATGATGTATGTAATTTTTTTATACCTGATTTTTAAGAATATTAGGGAAAATACTTTTATTCATTAAAGCAGAAAAATGTATTGTTTACATCTTAGAATTATATGACATTCATCATTGTGGTCAGTCATACTTCGATCAGAGGTCTACATGCACTGTTAATTAATTCTGTACATGTCTATAAATAAGAAATATACTGCTGCATTTCCTTCATTTTTTGTCAGCCAGACTATGCCTGCTTGCATTTTTTTTTTATTTCTGTTACCCATTTAATCCTACAGGTGATTGCCACTTGACACATCCCACATTCACAGATAATGGAATGCTTACAGATGTATTAGATACACCTTACATTGATCAATTACTTTACAGTGACTGTGAATCAACAGCAGGCCACTTTGCATCTGAGTCATGATAAATGGCAAATTATTATCGCAGGGATAAAAATTCAGCGGAGAATATTCCAATGTGATTCTTTGTCACTACTGCTGTTTTGTTTTGCCCTTAACCCATTAAGCTGTTTACTTAACAAATTAAGTTATTGTTACAATTTGGGTCCTTGAAACCAATCTTGTTTAAAGACTTCTCAACTACTTTTTTATGGATGACTTAAAATTGTATAGTTCGTTAGATAAAGAGTTGAAAGCACAACTGCAAATGGTTAAAACAATTTTCAGATTCTATAAGAATGACATTTGGTTTTGCTAAATGTGCAAAATCAACATAAAAAAGGAAAGCCACAGCATCAAGAAAATATCAAGCCTGGAACAGGAATGTTATACAAAGAAACTTAAGTAAGACGGGAGGTGTATAAATATTTAGGAGCATATGAGGGGTTGACAATAATTAATGAAGAAATGAGAACAAAGCTTAGTAAAGAATACTTCAGAAGACTAATGCTAACACTGAAAATTATCTTGACATCTGGGAATAAACTCCAAGCTATAAATCAATTTGCTTTTCCTATTCTAACTTACAGCTTTGGTGTAACTGATTAGCCTCCAAACAGCACAGAATTGGTTGGACAAGATAGCAAGAAAATGCTTCATTCTTATTAAATGATATATAAAAAACCAAGATTACATATATATAAATATATATGTATATATATATATATATATATAGGTCCCTATCAGCTGATCAGGTTTTCAGAAACTCGAAATTCATATCGGCGAGACGATATGATCGAATTTCTGAAAACCTGAAGCTTTTGAATGAAGATCGTGGTACAGTCAGGACTGGGAAATTTACCATTTTCCTCACTGTAGTATAATGTTGGAGTTGGTATATATAATAAGCAGGGGGTGGGGGCCACAGGGGGCTTGCCCCCCCTGCAAAACTGTAAAAAAGATACATTTTTGTGTTTTCTTTTGCTTTTTTATAATGTTCAAGTTTTCAGAAATTCGATCATATCGTCTCACCGATATGAATTTCGAGTTTCTGAAAACTCAGTCAGCTGACATAGATCCATATATATACATATGTATCCACTTTAAAACATTGAATATTATATTTATTCATTTATATTTATTCATTTATTTATTTATTAAAATATATTGAATATTATATTATGGAATACCACTTCATCAAGCCCGACTTTATCGTATCTTCAGTATATCAAACTCCCGGAACAATGAAAACGAACCTCAGGAAATGAACCATTTGACCACCATGGTGAACTTTGCCCTTCCTCCACTGTAGTGCGATCTCGAAGTTGGTATATTTAGTTGGGGGGGAGCCCCCCACTTGGATTTTTTTTTTTGTTTTGCTGTTTGTTATTTTGTCCTGGTGGTTGACTGGTTCCTTTCCCAGGGTTTGTTTTTGTTTTTCCGGAAGTTCGATATAATGAAGATTTGATGAAGTCAGGCTTGATGAAGTGGGATTTGATAATGTGAGTATTCGTTGTTTTGACGTAGACCCATATCTAATGTGACTATTCGCTGTTTTGAAGTAGACTCATATCTATATTTATATATATATATATATATATATATATATATATCTATAATCTATATCTAATCTATATCTATATCCATCCCTCAGCCTAAAGCAGGTATGGATCTCCTCAAAGTTGTCTACATATATAGGTCTGCAGTTGTGGGACTGCTGACTTCATCAGATCCAAACTTACTTAAAGTTCTAAAGTATGATATCTTTGCTTAGTTAAGCAGAAGCATTTCGGAAAGATGTGGGAACAGAAAATAAAACCAGAACAGACAAGAATTAGGCAGCAACTAATCGTACCAAAACAAAGACGGAATATAAAGAAAAGGAGCAGAAAAAAGGAAAGAAATCTGGAAAACCAACAGATAGAGTGACAACAATAGAGAACTCTCAGAAAAAAAAACAGGTTGACCAAGATTTGACACAGGAATGATTAAGGAGAGGTGAATTTAAACTAAAAGATGAAAGGCTAATAATGGTGACCCAAGACAGTTAGCTACACATATGTTGATTTACAAAGTCTGTAGAAAAAGTGAAAGAAACAGACAAATGCAGGTTATGTAAAACAGAAACTGGAAAGAGTTGTACATCTCATTGCTGGTTGTGATACACTCATGGCTTAAGGTCGGTATACTGAAGTGTACAATAATGTGGCAAGACTGATAGAATGGGGATTGTGCAAACACTACATATACCAGTAGCTGAGAAGTACTGGAGAAATAACCACAAATCATTATGGACAATGATGTAGTTTGGATCACATTAAATCATCCAATACCAACAGTTATGAAAATAGATGAAAGAAAACTAGCTATAGGAGTCCAAGAAAGAAGGACAGAGGTAATGTTAATCATTGAATCAGGTACACTCGATGAGTATGCTGTCTTATGTACTGAGAAACACAAAGTTATCAAATACCAGGACTTGCAAGAAGAATCTAGAACAATTTGGAAGAAAAAGACCCAGGCAGTTTCAATAGTAGTAAGACCAACAGGATTAATAAAAAAAAAAAAATTTCAAGCATACTTAAATGTACTACAAATACAGGCAACACCACATGAACTGTTCTCAGAAGTCCAGGCCAACACGAAGGGACCCTGGCTGACAGAGATTGTAGACAATTGCAAGTTGGGAGCCATTATTAACTCCCCAAGTGATGTTGACATCCTACAATAAGGCCTCACTGAGACCAATGACTGGTGTCAGAACCATGGCCTTAAGCTCAATGCCAAAAAATGTGTCATCATCCCTTTTGGGAAAAAACCAGTTTCCATGAATTACCACATTGATGGTAGTCCACTGAATACAAAAGGCGTTATAAGAGATCTGGGAACACAGGTTGACAGCAATCTCTCTTTTGACCACCACATTGCCACTGTGGTTAGAGTCCTTCTGTGTGGCACATCTCATTACTAAGGGTTTTGCATCCAGTAAGAAAGAGGTCATTGTCTCCCTCTACTCATCCCTCATTAGGCCAGTCATCGAGTGCAGTGCCCCATTTGGCATGTACCTCACTAGACACCTGCAACAACTGGAGAGCCCGCAAAAGTACCTCACAAAGAGAATCCTAGGCCTTAAACACTTGTCCTATATGGACAGACTCAAAAAACTCCAACTATTCTCTGCCTCATATCACCTATTTAGAGGCGATCTCTGCTTGACTTACAAAGCCATGTCTGACCCAGCTCTGTTAGAAATGCTACATCTAAAGAAATCTCAATCCCTCCACACCACACTCTCCAGAGACCTCACCCTCATTACCACAATCAACAGAACATGCTGGAGGGACAGGTTCATAACCCAGAGACTGTCCATGCTATGGAGTAGACTTCCCGTGCATGTCAAACAGAGCACCTCACTGGCCCTCTTCAAGAGAAATCTTGAAGAGTGGATGGGAAATAGAAAATTCACTCCAGGGATCACTCCAGTGGCTCTACTCGACAGAGGCACTGGGAACTAAAGTCAGATGGCACAATGCCAGGGTAATCTTATGGGCTAGGCTTGTAATGGCTCCAGGGCCATTAGCCTAGTACACTCCTATGAACCTATAAAAATCCTGAGTATTTTGGGGGTGCTGAGAAGAGCACTCTTGGCAACCATCAGACTAAAGAAATACCAAGATCATTAACTTTAATTGTACCTGACTCAGGAATGTGGTCCATTCCTGTCACAGTATTAGAAGCCCATAACATTCTGAGAAATTAAAAAAATAGGGAAATGAATGAGTAGTTAGGACTAAGTTGAGATTCTCCAAGTTGTTAGATTGAAATATCTGAAGCTGAAGTGAAGAAACTTTCCTCCCTCCTGAGACAGAATCGGTTGTGAAGAGGCAATGTCAAGAGCTCTGCTGCTGACATTTGTGTTAATGATGTGAAGTTTGCTACTTTCTGGACAAGGTAACTAATCAGAATTAGATCTGCTTTTTTGACTTTATTACTATTAGAAAAGCTTATGGCATCAGAGAACCTGAAAGAAAGGAATCCAGGAGCACTTGTGCCAAGAATTTGAAAAATATTTTATTGCCTTCATCAGGAGCAGAAGACTGGAATCTGATTGATCATGAGTGATGCGAGCTAATCAGTCTCTTTCAAGTCTCATTACAATGATCAGGCATGCTTTTAGGTCTGGAATACATTTGTGAAAGACTGATATATTTTCCTGCTCAGTGCGCCTGCTGTTATCTTTTGGTGGCTTAGGATACAAGTTGCTCATAGAACCATGTTTAACTTGATACCGTGATGTTAAATTAACACTACTAACCAACACAATAGGTAAGGGTGTGTGCTTCCTTGCTTGTCTGTGCATTGTATCACTAATATTATCTGCTACTGTTTGTAGAGCTATATCTTCAACTGGGATAGGGACCAAAGTACCTGCCTTTTCAGCTCTTTAATGTGCACCCCAACACACACAGCATAGTCTGATGCATATATAAACTCCTAGTCTTGGTAACACTGAAGAAATGAAAGCCTTGGTTCCAGTATAGTTGTGGAATGCACTACTGTTAATTCTTTTATCAGACAGGGCAACAGAGAAAGCTTGAACTCCACTGGTTTGTCCTTCTGATTTCTTAAATGTGTTACATGCTGCTAAATTTTCCTTCTGTGGAATCTTGCATAAGAAACCATTTGGATAGAAGATGATATGAAACCCAGCACCCTCATGAAATTCTTGCTACCAAATAAATTTATTGTGTTATTAAACTGAATAATTCCATCATGATTTGAACTTTGTCATGAGAGAAGGGAGGGGAGAGTACAATTCTTTGTGTTTATAACATTCCCCAGAAACTCTTCTCTGAGCATGCACCAGATCTGACTTCTACTTCCTGGACACTATAAATTAGGCAAACATAGTGCAGCATGTGAGGCTGTGAACAACTGCAAGATGGAGATGTGAAGGTAGACATCCTTTATTTCCAGAGTTACAATAAAGATATCTTGTTGCAGGTGTTGCAAAAAAAGTCTGCACAATTAACATGTTCAACTTTTTTGATTTTATAAACTGGTTCATATTTGACAAAGCTAGGATGTGTCACCATAATTTTCCCCTTTTTCTGGCACCAGAATAACCTTTATAAACTCTTAATTCAGTTCCTAGTTGTGCTGCCTGATTGTCCAGGATATGTTACTAACTGTCATGGCAAAGGGGAGTTCTTGCTTTGGTGCTGATAGGGTGGGGGTCTGAGATTGACTTTTTGTAAAGTTATGTACAGTAACCTCCTTGATGCTATCACTGACCTAATTGTCTACAGTTCCTTATTACCACTGAGCTGTTATAAGAGATGTCTTACCTATACAGTGCAAACAGGAGAAAAGGACATGGGACAAATGATGAAGTAGGTGTAATCAACAAAAGCACAGCACAACCACAAGGCCAAAAGCACCAACACTGACCCTGCTGGTACCAATAAAGGCGGTCCCTCCATCAGTATCTTCTGTTCAGAAGAATACACTCCAATTAACTTCCACAGGCAGACTCCACAAGTATTTTTAAGATATTTAATTCAGATTTTTAGTTAAAACAAAACAGAACAAAGCAGTTTAAGCTCATTCATCTCCACTCGGGAGACTTCATCAGAATCATCTGCTACAAAAATCTATACACGTATTATGCTAGTTAGTTCCTCTCCATTGGTCAGCCAATTAATTCAAGAAATATCCCAATAAATTAACCCTACATAGGTCCATTATATAAATAGTATAATATTGCAGTTACAACAAATATACATAATAAATGTCAATGTAATAAATATACATTATATATATATATATATATATATATATATATATATATATATATATATATATATAAAGTGCTAATTAAAAAACTGACTCATAGTTCCTGAAACTACTGTGAAGAATATATTATGTTATATTATGCAAAACAACTCATATTTCATAAATGCAGACCAAAAACATGTGTAAACCTAAAAACCTAACAATAAAATAGTACTAGTTTTTTACAATTAGCATATGAGCTTGGGGTAGATGAAACACATTATTTGGATGTGAAGTTACAGAAAGATTACAAAAATAAAGTTTACAGGTCCAGTATACATAGAAAAGAATGCTATTCCAACTCGTACCTACACTATGAGAGTGATCACCCACATAATCTTAAAAAGAATATTATTAAGGGGCAAATGGTTAGAATAGCAAGAATGACATCGGACAAAATGGAATTTAGAAAAGAAATAGATATTGTATATAAAATGTTTGATGAGAGGGGATACCCCGACAAATTGATTAATCCTATAAAGAGAAGTGTGGTGGAAGGATGGGGCACAACTTATCTACCATTATTGACCAGTGGGGAGATTATTGGAAGTAAGAAAAGTTTGGGAAATACCAAACAAATTACAACACAACTCCTCTACTTGACACTGACATACTATACAAAAATAGGTTGGATTAGAAAATGCATAAATGATACTTGGAGTATGTTTAGTAGGATGCCTACTAGGGTGGAAGTGTTTCAAAAACAGTTGAGATACAGTTTTAAAAGGAATTTTAACTTAAAAAATATACTAGAGAAGAAAAAGGATGATTGTAGGGGGGTACATGTCAAAAACTTGGGACCTTTAAGTGTGGAAGGTGTTCCCAGTGTCCCTTCATAGCGGGAACAAAAGATTTAGACATACCCAGTATTGGTTTTGAAATTAAGGGTAAAATATACTCTAGTTATTATACGAAAGGAGTAGTGTATTTAGTGTACTGCAAGTCTGTTGGGGAAATTATATTGGAAAGACAGAGCGTAGTTTAAGATTCAACATATACGAACATGTACACAATATCAACAAGAAGAATGACAATAATGCCCTATACAGACACTTGTTGACTTGTAAGGACGCAGACTACAAATTTTGGGTGTTAGAGGAAGTTAAGCATGGTGAGAGAGGGGGTGATTGGGGGACCTGCTTAGAATTTCGAGAAATTATTTGGCAACTAAGGCTGGATGCATGCAATAATCCAGGCCTAAATGATCATGTCTCTCTCACCCCTGCTTTGAAATTACTTTCAGCTAACCCAAAAAGGTGTGATTTATAAGCTAAGAACACTAATATAAAGACAAAATTATAGTAATAAAACATATAAGGTGCACACAGACTCCAACTATTTACTAATAGCACTGTTCAATATTTAATATTTACTATCAACTTTTTAACTTTGTGATATTTAACATTTACTATCAACTTTTTAACTTCATATATATTTTTATTTATTTATACATATATTTTAAAATATATATATTTTAAAATTTACAATATATATTTTTTATACATATCTTCGTACACATATGGTATTACCTTATTAACTTTTTAATATGTGTTTCAACATGTTTTTTTTCCTCGGGAATTGGTATTTTTTTAACCGTATTAAAATGTGGGGTATTATACTAGCACCATTTTATTTTATTGTTAGGTTTTTGGGTTTACACATGTTTTTGGTCTGCATTTATGAAATATGAGTTTTGCATAATATAACATAATATATTCTTCACAGTGGTTTTTACCAGTTTTAGACCAGCAGAGTCAGTGTTGGTGCTTTTGATGAAATAGGTGTGTCTGGCAACTGGGACAGGAAAGATCTCTGCTGTTGTGCAGGAAAACTTTGCTATTCCCACTACTGACTCTTACCCTTCCAATCATTCCATGTCTCGTCTATTGTTTGAAGTCGTCACTTAGTCAGAACCTGCTTCTCTCTGGCCTGCTCTCTGTAAAAAGTGAAAGTTTTGGGAAAAATAATTTCTTTTGTACTTTAGACCTGCAAGGATGGAGCACTTTAACATTCTGTAGTTAAGTCATTTTCTTCTGACTGCTATGAAGTTGTCTGAGATGGAATACCAAAGCAGCAGCTTTTGTTTAAAGGTGCATTTAATAACCTGGCTTTAACGGTCTAAGGGAAAAGATGAATTCTTAGATATATATGCCTGTTAATGATAAAATCAGAAATAACACTTTTATAAGGTGATACAATGCACCCGGCCAACAGAACACACTGGACTATGCAGATTAAAATAAAAAATTAGTTATTTTAATCGCAAACACACAAGAGACACTGAATTAAGTGCTTTTGTCCATCAAACTGGACTTCCTCAGAATTCAAATAAATCAGATCCATGGTCAACTTATATACATACATACATATGATCAATTAGCCCCTTCAATTATATATAATTGTTAATTAAACCAACAAACATGCTAGAAACTAAAAATATTATATAAAACTATTAAAACTGTAAATAGCAACAGCACCCTTTTCCATGCCTGATGAAAATGTCCTCAGTGCTGGAGTGACATCTGATCTTTAATGTGAATCAAGTTCTGTGACAGCTGAGTCAATGTTCAAATTCTGGTACATGTAGCTATGCTTCTCAAGCCCCTGGCAGAACTTCTCTAGCTATTTAAAACCAAGTGTCAAAATGCAGATTTTGCCAGTGGTGTAGTATAAAGGGATAAAGCTAAAAAAAGCACAGTCAGGAAGGCAACCAGGTAATTTATTCCACAAAACACAACTACAAGTAAGCGCTTTCATCATATAGATTTCTTCAGACATATTGAACCCAACATGTGACAACTTAAATACCTCTGCAAATCACATGATCTCTGACAATTAAAACCATATAGTGTGATTTTAAAATGTGTGTGTGTGTGTGTGTGTGTGTGTGTGTGTGTGTGAGTGTAAATAAACCAAGACAATCAAAACCTAACATTACAAACACAAATCATTTGTCATTAGCTTTCATTTTAAACAAACTGCTAATACTAACTACCTCATTTAAACCAGATGAAGTCGAGGCATTGAGGAAAATTTGCCACCATAATTCCCTTTGTTCCAAAATAATGGACCAAGGGCCACCCCTAGGGTGCTGCTCCACTTGTTCCAATACACAAAAAACAAACGTTTGACTGTCATTAGCAGCAACATGTTTGAAAAGTTCATTGGTGGGCTTCTGTTTTTTTTTTATTTCATAACAGTGCTTATAAATCTACTCTCTTAATTTACACTCAGTTTTGTCCACATAATACCCAGGGCATGATCTACATAAAGCTATATAAACAACACCATTAGATTGGCAATTATGATTTCCCCTAAGCCTAATGATTCCATTATTAACCTTAACCTCTTCTGCTTCCCAGATCATATGACATAAAGAACATGCTCCACATTTCGTCATTCTGCCGACATCCTATTCGCATTGTCAGCCATACTGTCAAAAAAGTTCTTAAATGATCTGTCCTGTTTATACACAAACTTAGGGTAGGGACCAGGTTTTTCAAAAACCTGTGCATGACCTCAAGCAACTGCCACTCTCAATATTAAATGTAGTGACAAAATGAGAACGACAAGTTTCAGTCATGATAGCCTCTTGCTTATACGATGAACTAGATAAGGACTGCATAATGTTACAACAACCTGATGCTGTAGGTCCCAGATCAAGCAAAACCATTGTTTGTCGACTTAAACCCAATAAGGGAACATAAATCCCAGATTCCCTTTTCCTAACAACCTCATTCGTGATATTAATAACCAATTGTTCTGGGTACCCACGCTTTAAAAACATAAATTTCAAGGTGTTGCACTCATCAAGAAACTCATCCCAACTAGAAACCATCTATCCCTTAACCACAGCTCATTTTTGATGGTAGGGGTGGCTACTACTATAATGTAATAAACTATTAGAGTAGGATGGTTTCCTATACATCCTTGATGAATGATCATGTGTAATGGGATGTATTGTAAGGAGAATATCAAGGTAATTAATAAAACCACACCCAATATTATATGTAAACTGCAAGAAATCAGTAGTGCCATTGATATCATGAATCAAATCATCTATCAGCTTGGTAGGGTCCACCCATACCACAAATAAGTCATCAACATATCTGTTATATAAATGAACATACTGAAAAAAAGAACAGTCAAATAAGAATTTTTGCTCCCACGATGCCATAATAATATTAGCAAATAAAGGGCCACAATGGGCACCCATAGCAACACCTAAAAGTTGTTTGAAAAATTAACCCTGAAAATAAATAAAATTTGTATCCAAAACAAGCTCCATGAGTGTAGTTAATGTATTAATCAAATTCTAATCAAGCCTAAAATGAGAACACAGATACTCCTCAAACCATTGAAGTCCAATGCCATGTGGTATATAACTAAATAGATCTTTGACATCAATGGTTAAAAAGACAGAATCCAAGCTCACATCAATCTCATTGCACTGAGCCAGAAAGTCCCAAGAATCTCTACGCAAATGAGGAATAGCCATGACACGATCTTTCAGCAACCAGTCAATAGTTTGAGCTATTCCATAAGTTTTAGAATTGCTGGCATCCACTATAGATCTAAGGGGAGGGTTTTGCAAGTCTTTATGTATTTTCGGCAATCCAAATATATTAGGAATGCAGGGAGATTCAATATACATATGTTTATATTGTTCAGATGTTATCTGCCCCTGCATAAGCATGTCATATAGGATCACATCCACATGGTGATATGCTGTTAACCTCATTTCGAGAAGCTTCAACATAAGAGTCCTCACATAAAATACATAAGACTCGCTGTTCATAATCAAGTTGGTCCATAATTACCAAACCTCCCCCTTTGTCTGGATGCATTACAAGTAAATTAGAAGATGCATTGAATTCATTGAGAAGAGCACATTGAGCTGGATCCAAATTATACCTCAAGGTATTGGTACAATGATTTCTAACCAACTGTCTATGATCCAACTCACAAACATGCTAAAACAATTCCAAGGCTAGATGCAAATCAGGATTGATAGTGCTAGGGACCTACAACCGTGACTGGTAAAACAACTGATCTGTTCCCTCAAACAACAAATTTAAATTCAAGTTGCATATAAACAATTTCAACTCAGAAATTACTTTGACCACATCAACAGCTTTGGAGGGGACAAATGAGTATCTCCTGCTAAATAGCTCAGCATGTTCCACCATCAAACCAAAGGCACTGTAGTTATAAATGAAAAAGTCATTCAAGCTATTTGAAATAATGTTCACAGTACCTGTAGACTGTAAGCCATCTAACAGTGGATGACGATTCCATCTCAATTTGTATGAGTTCTTCCTCTGTTGGAATCAGCCATAATTCTGATGTGGAATGTAATCTTCCTGCCTTTTGTTTCAGAGGTGCTCTGACCTCCTTAATTCTGCCTGGTCTAATGGGTCCTCCTTATCATCAGAATCATGTTGTTCACGTTGTAAGGTAATAACACCCCTTTGGTCATCGTTATTTTGGAACAAAGGGAATTATGGTAGCAAATTTTCCACAATGCCTCGGCTTCACCTGGTTTAAATGAGGTAGTTAGTATTAGCAGTTTGTTAAAAATGAAAGCTTATGCTAAATGATTTGTGTTTGTAATGTTAGTTAGGTTTTGATGGTCTTGGTTTATTTATGTTCATTTCATTTTATTTTCATTTTTACACACACACACACACACACACACACACACACATATATATATATATATATATATATATATTTTAAATGACATTATATAGTTTTAATTGTCAGAGATCATGTGATTTGCAGAGAATATTTAAGTTGTCATGTATTGGGTTCAATATGTTTGAAGAATGAAAGATCTTACTTGTATTTGTGTTTTGTGGAATAAATTACCTGGTTACCTTCCTGCCTGTGCTTTTTTTATTTTTTTCAGTTTTGGACTTGGTGTTTTAGAATGGGATAGGGCGGCCATGGTGGTGTAGTGGTTAGCTTTGTCACCTCACAGCAAGAGGTTCTCCGGTTCAATTCTCGGCTGGGGTGCCTTCGGTGCGGAGTCTGCATGTCCTCCCTGTGGTCACGTGGGTTTCCTCTGGGTGCTCCGGTTTCCTCCCACATCCCAAAGACATGCTGTAGGTGGATTGGACACTCTAAATTGGCCCTAGCTGTGAGTGCGTGCATGTGTGTGCCTTCTGTGGAAGGTTGGGCATCGGGCTGGCAACTCGACACTGTAAAAACTCCATTGCCAATGATGAGCAGACAGGTGATCCGCTGCAGTGACCACTAACCGGGAAAAGCCGAAAGAAGAAGAAGAGGTTTTAGAACGGGATAAAGCCTTGACTGCGGTCCATGTGACCTGAGTTCAATATGCAGCTCCAGCATCTGAGGTGCTGGCAGAGAAGAATGGGTGTGCCCATCCCAGCGGATATATTGGAGGGGGTGCTTTTCCAGGGAAAACATACCCCTTGCAGAAGTGAGGGGCAATACAATTCCAATACCCATTATATGTTCTGCTCTCAGAACATTTCTAGGTTTATGCAAGGATGGGGATTAAATAGGAAACCCTCACAGCAGCAGTATGGCGCTGTCCAGGGATGCCTCAGTCTAAAGGCTGGCCCCAACTATAATGTGGAGGAGAAAGTCCAGGAAAGTCAAAGACGCTAAGTAAACCTAATGAATAAGGAGCGGCACTGATGTCAGCTATGTGAAGAAAAATATCTAAAAAATTGTCAGGTTTTGATCTAAAATCATTAAAAATATGACAAGCAATACTGGTATGGCTGGGGACATTTCATGTGCCTCTGTTGAAAAAATAATTATATTCTGGATAACCATAAAAAATTTTCTTTTTTTTAAGTTAATGGCATCACAATAAAATGCTTTCTACGGAGAGAAATCTGATAGTAGGGAACCTCTCTTATTATTGTCATTTTCAAAATTCAAAGTGGAAGACATCTGGTTTGAATATATTAATATATGATCTTCCTCTCATTCAGATTCTGATGAAAGTGTGTGGGTTCATGCTTCCTCTTTTTTTGGTGGCTCTTCCTGTGGCTGATGACTTTGGCTCTGTTCTCAAGCTTGATGCAGCTTTCTGTACAAGATTTGACTATTCCTCTACTATCCTTTTAAAGTCTGTAAACACAGAAGCCTTTGATCTGCTGTGGACTGATTCCCACCCCCTGGATACCCACACACCAAAAGTCTAGGTGGGCAGCAGACATATTTACCTTTGAAGGTAAAGTAATTTCTTGTTCAGCATTCTCAACTAGTATGTGCTCTTCAGCTGTCCCCACCATAATCATAGGAAAAGTAGTTTCAAGGAGAGAAAGAGAAATGCTTTGGATTTCAAATAGTTGCATATTCAAATCCCAACCTTGGTGTCTGTGAGCTGACATTCTGGTGAAGAAGGTGTAATTCACAAAAAAAAAATCTTGTGACTAAACTTCTTAATTATTGTTCTTTATTAGAGACAAATTGCCTTTCATAGGTTCATAGGAGTTTACTAGGCTAACGACCACAAGGTCCTTTTTAAGCCTAGCCATGCATCCCAAATCTCTGACAAGTTCTGATACCCTTGGTACATGTAAGCATGGGCCTGGGAGATGAACCATTTACAGGTTGCCTGTGTCCATTAGAGACACAGGTGCCAAACCAGGGATGAATTTCCGGTTTCCCATCCAATTGTCCAAGTTGCACTTGAATTAGGTTAGGGAGGAGCTCTGCTTCACATGGATGGGGAGCCTGTTCCAAAGATGGGGTAGTCTCTGGTATACATACCTATCTCTCCAGCAGGTCCTATTTATATCACAGGCAATGTTTAAGTCCTTAGAATGGGAAATTCTGGTGCTGTTTGTTTTGTGGATATACAGGAGGTCCATCAGAGTGGGGTCTGACAATGCCCTATATGCCAGGCACAGATCTCCCCTCAAAAGCCTGTAGGAGACAGAATACAGGGATAGGGTCCTGAGGTGGTCTGCATAGGACATTTTACTTACATCCTGTATTCATTTAGTGAGGAACCTCTATGGACATTCCAATTGTTAAATATGCCTGGTTAGGTACATACCAAAAGGGGCACTGCTCTCAATGATAGGTCCGATGAATGCCAAATACAGTGGAAATGACTTCCTTGGACTTAGATGCCATACCTTTGTTTATAAGTTGCATAACATAAAATGATTTCCTCACCACTGTAGAAACGGGATGATCAAAGGCTAGATTACTATTTGTGTCCCTAAGTCCCTCACTACTGGGCCAACTCTAAGGGGTGTGTTGTCAATATGATAGTTACTAGTTCCTGCCCCATTGGAATCCCTTTAAAGAATTTTAGTTGTTGGGAAAGGAAGGGAATTTGAGTGGGCTTCACTCCTAGAAGTGGCTGGATGCACCTCGACTTCAGCTTCTGTTAAGGGAATGATGCCATTTGGACCGAAAGGACCATGAGTGCCCTTCTCTTTATAAGATTCAGTAGGCTATACTTGCCACCTATTTCAGATTAATACCTGACTGAAATAGAGGAGGAAGAGATGACAAACATGTAATTGTATGCTGTATGAAGTCTACTCAGTTCTTGGATCCATCGAAAGAATGCACAGTAAATGCAATTCTTTACATTGTGGCCTTCTCCAAGCAGAAATTGTACTTTCTTGTGGAATCTGTAATTCATCTGCAAAATAATCATTAAAACTGCTATTACTTGTTGCATCATAAAAATAAATACTTGAATTTTTTTTTATCATGCACTGAAAAAAAATGAAATAACACAAAGATACTACAAAGCTGAGTAGAACGACCATTTAGTTTATGCGGCAAAAATGGCTACTGAATTGCTCAGTTTCGCAGATAAGCTGCCCTTTAATGTTCACAGCTCAGGATTTCAGCTTTATATACTAGTGGATGTTCAACTGCTGAAGACTCTTACTAAAGATCGATGTCTGTGTCTGCGAATGGCAGACTATTTCTTTAAATCTATAAGAATGCTGCAGTAATGATCCTGATGATGTACGCCATAATATGCAGTTCTTAGTCAGCTATCCTACAATTAGTTTTGTCAGAGAGGATGTTCCCAGAGATTTTGGGACTTGTATATTCAGCCATTCTCATGATACCAAATGCCAGCATCTACATGAAAATTCAGTGGTGAATCAAAGTCAGAATTGTTTAGAAAGCTGTTTCCAAGGAATCCCTTTTCCAGTTAGAGAGAATGTTGGATTTCCAGTCCAGTCAAGGAAATTACTTTCTGGTGGCATTAGCCATGTAGTTTGTAATACAGACATTTCAAATGTAGTTCAGATAACTTATATACAAAATATAAAATTTCAGAGTACTTGGTACCCATCTCAGTTGAAAAGCCACATGCTTATGGATAAAATGTTGGCAGTTTATCTAGAATCAAAGTATTTTCAATCATTACTGAAAGCAGAGTATTCTTCAGGTAACCATAGACAACCTTACAGCAGTGTGGTAGCTGAAGAAATAGAGATGGATGCATGCTTACCAGTTATGCAGGTTAATAGTGATAGTTTGGGTACAGACTTTGTCTCTGGGCATGTTCATATGCCACTGGATATGGATATTCTAGCAAATTCCCTAAAAAGAAACATTAAGCTCCCCGCAGATAAAAGCTCAGGAGTACTATTTCTGCAGAATGTGTGGGGACACCCTGTGAAAGTCATGTTTTCATCCCACCAAAATAAACATTTGCTATTATTTTGCACCTGGTGTTTCCTTCACAAACCATGGGTTTAAGATGCCTGGACTATAAACTGTGATCATAATCTGATTTACACATTTCCTCTAGATTACATTTTGATGCTTTATTGAAAAGAATGAATGGGGTAAAGTTTTATTTAGTTCCCAGCCAAGACAGCCTTGTTCTTTCTGTGTTAAATTCAATAGCATACACTCATATGTTATCTTTGCCAGTGCTTTAGACCTTGTTCTCCTTGTAGCGATGCAGGCAAGGTCTTTCACCCTGGGCTGAAGTTTCTTGGATTGACATGTTAGGAAATGTAATATTAATTCTTAATATTCATCTGTCTTTCTGGACATGATTATTTTGCTGAGGGGAGGTTAAAAATGTAATGGACTTTCAGCCATAAAATCTTATTTAGCATAATGAAAAATATTTTCTGTTAAGTTCTTTGAAGAAGGCTTTGTGGCATGTTCTTGTTTTATAGGGCTAGACCAGGCTGTCTGGCACTGACCTTTTATATCCATCACTATAAGGTACATTTATCTTCCATTTCTGCTTGCTTACCATCTTGTTTCCTGTAGCTTCTTTTATGATAATTAAACAGCTTTTTAGAGGTGTCTTGTATCTCATGAATCCTAAAAGAAGCATTCCTCTTTACTGAGTTTATATTTTATGGTTTAAAAGCTGACTGTCCACAGTTTTAAACCTGCATCTTCCACTCACTGATGTAACAGACTTGTCCCTGCATTGGTCTCAGGCAGATACCAGACCTATCTTCGTTCTCTAGTTAAACCAAACAGCAGATAATATCCTTTTCCTTCAATTGCACCTTCTGTCTCTGTTTCATCAGCATGGGTAAAAAAATAAGATGCTAAGAGCTGTCAGGCAGTGGAATCACTCCTTCAGAATTATTTTTATAACCATACCATGCATTGAATAATGGAGTTTCACAGTGAGAGTGTAAGAAACAATTGTCATCCAGGAGGAGAAACACAAAATTCCTCAAAACAGTATCTACCAGTATTCATTTCATCTTTTTTCCTTGTTTTGAGGACCTAGAAAAGCATGCATTCCTCCATTCAAGTTAGTCAGTCTCCATCTCCAATCCAAGGAAGAAGAAGGAGGTGTATATAGTTCAGATAAATAAGCCTTCAGTTCTTATTAATGGCCAGCAGACCATCTTTCTGTTCTTTCACCTTCATAACTCATACACAGTATGCATTCTCTTCCTCCTAATAATACACACAATATGTATTCTCTTCCTCCTAATAACACATCTAATTTGTTGGAGAGTCTTTATAAGAGCTGTACACATCTTCACAGTTTGCTGTTGCAGGACCTAACTTCCTTACTTTTATGAAATAATTTCAGGCTGTCATACTGAAATAGGTAGCTTAGGCTTCATAGAACTTACACAGTGTGCTCAAATTAACAAGGTGGCTCAGGTATAAGGAATTATGCATGCAATGCCATCTGTGCATTTATTAACTCAGTTACCCATGTAATCACATTGAGGAGGCACGCAAGGCATATTAATTTATTATGAGATGACCACTTGAATCAAAATTTATTTACAGATATTCTGCTGTAACAACAGGTCTGTAAAATGAACAGCCCATCTTAGGTATCCAGTAGGACTGTGTGCCACAGATATTAGGACTGCCTCGCACCTAAAGCTTTTTCGGTTTGCTTGACTCCCTCTCCCTAACCCATCATGCTTGTCGCCATACAACTCTCCAGTTCCTTGTTGCCTTGAGAACAGTAAGTCTTAAACTGAATGGAAGTCCAAAAATTGACTTTCTACTTCTCTTCAGCTGTTGGTTTCTGATTGCATGTGTGTGACAGAATGTTCGGATCTTTCTACCTCAAGATAAAAATTTTCATCTACTGTATTTACTTTTCAACAGCTTTCTTGACCATCCCCCTCCATCCCACCCTCTGTTAGTTCAGTATGTGTAGTATGCAGATCCTAAGGGCTTCCATTTGCTATGTTAAAACCACTATTTACCATGCAAGCTTGTGGAAGGAAGGAAGCACCAATGGAAGGCAAAAAATATGTCTTAAATACTTTGGCAAAGACCATAAGGCCATCTCATGTGTGATCTTCCAGGAATTCAACCATGTAAGCTTTAAAAGAAACAATCACAGCATATCACAACAATTAGGCATTTGCTGGGAAGCAGCATGACCCTAACACATTGTTATAATCCAGAGTCAAGCCCTCAGTGATGCCCTGCTCCCTCAGCGATGCCCTGCACCCTCAGCAGGAGACAGGCCAATCAAGAAGGTGAAACTGATTATCTAGAAACAATATCCACTTCCCAAGGCCTCATTTTTAATGTCATGGGGCAAGACCATAGAAGTACAAAGCAATGCCAACTGGTGCAGGACAAGACTGCTATAATGGCAGTTGTTGACTACTCCTCCAGGCCTTCACAGCAGATTCCTGCAGAAAGCCTGCCACCCCCCCCCCCCCCCCAGGCCCATCCACTCCTCTTGTGATGGACTATGGCAAGTCAGTAGAAGCCATTATGAAGATTAAAGCTTATATGTCAATGGCCAGTTTTCAGATCTGCATGGCTGAGGATGCCAGAACTGTCTGTTAGGTCACAAGTCTTGATCCTTTGTTGGTCATCTGTGACTCTTCCCATTCCCTGGTGTTCTTTTTTTACTGAATCTGTTCCTAAATGTTCATTGGCAAGGCTTATTACAATGGCTCCAGTTTCCAGGGCCACCACGCTGTCTTTTTTTCCTGGCAGACTGAGCCAGTTCCATTGCTGCCACAAGCAAGATCTCACTTCCAAGTGCCTTTTCTGATGGTGGTATATTACCCAGCACTATATGAAACACAGATGCTAAACTGCATTGCTTATTTTTATTTAATTAATTTATTTAACATTTGTTTACCGGGAAAGTCCCATTTGGAACTAAGTCAATTTTCAGTGGAGGCCCGGGAAGAAACGCTCCAGACGCATGTCTTTGTAATGTGGGAGGAAACCGGAGCACTTGGAGGAAACCCCCACGAACACAGGGAGGACATGCAGACTCCACACAGAAGGTACCCTAGCCAAGAATTGAACTGGAGAACTTCTTGCTGTGAGGTGACAATGCTACTGCTGCACCACTGTGCCATCTACAGGTTTTTAAAGGTATTTCCAGGATCAGTATAACTGGTGATGAATGACCCAGTGTTAGTCTCTCAAGACATTACATTGGACCCAGTGTCCTCAGCAGTACTTCTAATTACTATTCACGTCCTTGATATTGGTTCTTGTAGATCCAGTGTTGCAGCATAGCTTTGCAAGACAACATCAGTATTTGTAAGTGCTCTTTGAATCCCAGACGGTATCAGTTACACAAATGCTGCAAGGTTTACCAGTGGTGGTTCTTGAGACCAATTAAGCCAGAGTAAACAATTGCTCAAAAAAGCCTGACAAGTCTGCACTAGACACTCTACAAAGGAAATCAACAGAGACAGTCTTCATCATCCATGTTTTGATCAGGATCATTCTCCAAAATGAAAGGGCACTCATAAAACCAAGCACTTGGATTCTCCTCACAGACTGCCAGTAACTGATACAGATAAGGAGGAAGGGGATGCTTCCCCAAGGCCACCTCCAGATGATATTAAGTTGGGAGAGTTTTTCCATATGATGCAAAAGAAAGAATATTGATCCAAGAGTATTCTTTGACCGTATAAAGAGATATGTGTAGTTGAATATTTCCTTGTGTATACCCTGATTGATTTTATCATCTGCTTGTAAATGTCACAGGCTGAGTTCTTTTTTTTTAAGAAAACTTTTATTAATTTAACATATTTACAAACATCACATATTGCTATACAAAGTTAGAAATATAAATCCAAACAGCAAAATGATGTAGGGGAAAAGATTAACTGGTATGTAAAACACAGCAATGTAGAAAAGTAAAAAACACACCAGTTGTTCACGGTAGAGGTAGTTCCAAAACTTTAATAAAATAGTAAACATAAAGAAAGTACAGTTTTGTTCCTACCATAAATGTAGATGTCCGATAGGTATGCATCTGCAGTCATCACATATGGGTTGTCCTGCCTCAGGCAGCCCTTCGGTCGGCCGGATTCCAATGTCTGGGTCCGGCGTCGGCTGATGTCACCCCTTCCCCGACGTCAGAGCGCCTGGAGTATAAAAGCATCAGCCGATGCCATCTTCCTCAGTTTTTCTTGCCCCAGATGCCAGGTGCCCTCTAAAGAAGGCTAAATTTGGAGAAATGCAATAAATTCCAAACATGCACAAAAATATATACATATATAAAAACAAATACACCATAATAGATAACCCCAGCTAGCTATGAGAGGGGAATGTACCCAAGAAATACCACAGAGGGGAAGGAGGGAGGGTAAACCTGACTGCAGATGCATACCTATCGGACATCTACATTTATGGTAGGTACAAAACTGTACTATGTCCTTCAAGGATGCATCTGCAGTCATCACATGTGGGTAGAATACCATAGCCAATCTGGGGGTGGCGGATCTATGTAAAGGATGGTGTAGCTAAAATGCCCTGCAGGACTGCCGTAGCAAAGCCTGCTCTGGATCTGGAATATAAAGGTAAGTTGTAATGCTTGGAAAATGTATGCACGGAGCTCCATGTAGCAGCTTCTAAAATGTCCTTGGTAGCCACCCCTCTTAAGAAGGCTGTGGAGGTGGCTGTGGCTCTGGTCGATTGAGGTCTAATGTTAGCTGGCACAGTTTTTCCATGAAAGGAGTAACAGAAACGAATGCAATTCCCTATCCATTTTGAAATTGTCTGTTTTGAAATTGCTTTTCCGTGTGCACCAGCAGCATATGCTACAAAAAACTGGTCAGTTTTTCTGTAATTTTTAGTTCTGTCCAAGTAGTAGCGCAACTGCCTGTGTATGTCCAGGGTGTGCAGAAGCTTTTCCCCTTTGTTTTGTGGATTTGGAAAGAAGGTAGGTAGGTGAATAGCTTGGTTTAATGAGACCCTAGATACTACCTTTGGCATAAATGAAGGATTGGTTCTCAATGAGACTCTGTCTTGATGAAAAATAAAAAATGGTTGTACTGCCATGAGGGCCTGTAACTCAGATACTCTTCTTGCTGAGGTTATGGCCAGAAGGAAGGCAGTCTTCCAAGAGAGGAACTGTAGTTCTGCAGATGCTGCTGGTTCAAAGGGAGGCAGTGTTAGTTTTTCCAACACGAAGTTAAGGTCCCAAGTAGGCACTGGTGGTTTCCTTGGAGGATTGATGTTTTTAATTCCCCTTAAAAACTGTCTTAGCAGAGGATGAGAGAAGACAGGTGGATCAGTATTGTACTCTGCTGAAATTGCTGAAGCATGAATTTTAATGGAAGAGTAAGACAGGCCATTGTGGAGCATTTCTGCCAAATATTCCAGGATATGTGCCATGTTCATAACTGTTGCATCTAGGCCCTTTGAGGTGCTCCAGGTGTGATATCTTTTCCATTTTGCTGAGTATGCCTTTCTTGTGGAAGGCCTGCGAGCTTCCATGATGATATCTTTCACTCTCTTGGATAGCTTATCCTGGTGATGAGTCAAGGTATTTTCCAGGCAGCTAGTTGTAATGTTTTCAGGTTGGAATGCAGAGTTTTGTAATTGTGCTGTGTCAGGAGAAGCGGCCATTGTGGCAGAAGCCATGGTTTTGTCTGTGACATGCTCTTTAGCAATGGGTACCAGTGCTGCCTTGGCCAGTCCGGAGCTATCAGAATCACTCTTGGCTGCTCTGCCCTGATCTTCAGTAAGACCCTGGTCATTAATGGAAGAGGTGGGAATGCATACACTGTTAGAGTTCTCCAGCTGAAAGAGAGAGCGTCCACTTTCCAAGCTTGTGGGTGGTATGTCCTTGAGCAGAATTTCTCCAACTGATGATTGTGTGGGGAGGCAAAGAGGTCTATGTCCGGTCTCCCCCATGATTGTGTTATCTGATGGAAGATGTCTGGGTGCAGCATCCATTCGTGTGCATCCATGATGTTTCTGCTTAAGCTGTCCGCCAGTATATTGTCCTTTCCTGGTACAAACTGGGATTGCAGCTGTATATTGAGAGTCAAGGAAAGTTCCCATAGATTCATTGCCAGTCTGCAAAGAGGGTAGGAATGGGTGCCTCCTTGCTTGTTTATGTACCACATAACTGTAGTGTTGTCTGTCCTTATTAGTAGGTGGCCTTGATGTAGAAGTAACTTGAAGGCCTCGATTGCATGCATCACTGCCAGCATTTCCTTTTGGTTTATGTGCATGCGTAGCTCTTTTTGTGACCATAGTCCTTGAATGCATCTTCCTTCCATGTGCGCTCCCCATCCGTGGTCTGAAGCATCCGTTGTAATGGTTTGGCTGGCTATTGGTTTGCTGAAGGGCAAACCCCTGTTTGACTTGCTTGCTTGGGCCCACCACAGAAATTCCCTTTGAAGGCATGGGATGAGTGGTATCAAAGTTTCCAAGCTGTGACTGTGCTGAGTCCATAAACTCCTTAGGTACCATTGGAGTTTCCTCATATGTAGCCTTGCTTGAGGAATCAGAAGAATGCAAGAAGCCATGTAACCCAGGGCCTACAGGATTTTTCTTGCAGTCAGCTGAGTTTGTCTTGACAGGTTTGTGAAGTAATCCGGTAGTTGGTTTTGTTTTTCTTCTGTGAGGAAAGCCATTTGGGTGGTTGTGTCTAGATCCGCACCCAGAAAGGTTATTCTTTGGGATGGTACAAGTCTTGACTTGTGAATGTTGACTGTATATCCCAAGGCCTGAAGAAGATAGACGGCATAATTCAAGTGTTTTACCAAAATTTGTTGGCTGTCCGCTTGTATAAGGCAGTCGTCCAGATACGGGTATATTTGCATCCCCTGAAGTCTGCAGTGTGCAATTACTGATGCCAGGCATTTCGTGAATACTCTGGGCACAGTAGATAAGCCAAAGGGCAATGCTGAGAATTGATAATGCTCTGAACCTGCAAGAAATCTGAGGTGTCTTCTGCAGCTTTGTCTGATAGGGACATGCAGGTATGCCTCCTTGAGGTCCAGAGTTACCAGCCAAGACCCCTTGTCCAGCATGGGAAGGAGTTGCTGTAGAGTCAGCATTTTGAATTTTGGTACAATGAGATAAGTATTTAGTGCGGACAAGTCGAGAATAGGCCTCCATTGCTTTTCTTTTCTTTTCTTGGAACAAGGAAGAGTCTAGAATAAAATCCTTGGCCTTGTTCTGCGAGAGGAACCTTTTCTATAGCTTTCATTCTCATTAAGTTGGAGATTTGTTTCAAAGTCTCTGCCCTTTGATTTGGTGGCAGGTCTGGCATGCCTTTTCTTTTCGGTAATGTGTGGAAATGGAACCTGTATCCTTTGTCTATTATTTGTAGTGTCCATTTGTCCCTTGTAATAATGTGCCAATTTTCTGAAAATAAGGAAAGATTTCCGCCCAAAGGTGCTTTCAGTTGAGCCCTGGTTGGCGGTGTCAAGGTAAAGTCATTGAGTCTGTCCTTGTGCAGCAGTTGTAGGCCCTGCACTACCTCTCTGGTTGGGAGGCTGCCATTGATGTCCTCTTTAGGAGCCTCTAGTTTGCCCTCTACCTCTGGCACGCCTGTTCTTGCCTCTCTGAAATCTGTCTGTGTCTGGAAAGGACCAGTTCTTGGAAGGCCAATTTCTGCTGAATCTTGGTGGTTGGACTTGCATAAAATCTTTGACTGTTTGTACAGATTTTGCCTTTTCTTCAAATTTCTTTAAGACCTCCTGAGCAGTGGAGCCAAATAACTTTTGCTTTTCCAGTGGAGCATCCAGAAGCTTTGCTTTAACATGGTCTGGCAGAGATTGTTCCTTCAGCCAAGCATGCCTACGTATGACTGCACCTGTCATAGCTGACCTACATGAAGCTTCCAATGCATCATAACCACACTGCAAGAAATGGTTGCTAACCTGTTGAGAGTTATGTACCAGATCCTGAAGTGATTTGCGATCTAGGGGTTCAGGTGAAGACAGCTTTTTATGCAATTCATCTAACAAATATTCTTGGTACTGTATCATATGAAATTGACTGTTTAAAGCCCTCATAGAAAGGGTAGCAGAAGTATACACTTTTTTTACCCCATTGCTCTAAAGCCCTGGACTCCCTTTCAGAGGGGAGTGGATTTTTTGTAGTGACAGCTGTAACCCCTTTAGGGCCCTGGGAAATACTTTCTGGATCAGCAGAGTGGGCCTTGTAAAGGAAAAGATGTGATTCCGGGACCCTGTAGTACCTATCGGGTTTGGCAGGAGCCGGAGGGAGAGTGTCAGGGATTGTGCTAGATTCAGAGTACACATCATCAATGACATTCAAAACAGGGGGAATAGCCAAAGGTCTGTGCTGAGGCAAATGCAAGAAGGTCCTTAATCTCTTCCTGGAATCAGAGAATTCCTGACCCTGCCATTGGAAATGCTCCCTCATAGTGTGCAAAGTTTCCCCAAAAGACAGTTCTTCAGGAGGGGAGGCCGAAGGGATAGATTCCTCTGCATCTGAATCCTCGTAGGCCGAAAAAGCCTCCTCCTGGTAGTCCGAGAGGGCAGAGCCATCAGAGGCCTCATCTGAGGAGAGGGGATCAGAGGGCTCAACCCTGGGCCTTTTTGCTGTAGAAGGTTGAGATGAGGCTGAGAGCCCCTAATTAATGAAATAAGGTCCTCTGCTAGACTAAGGATCTGAGAACCTGTAGTGGGTCCCTGAGGGATAACCCTGGGAGGCATAGATTTTGAGTGTTTAGCAGCTTTAGCCCTAGAGAATGCCTTAATAGACATGGATGCAGGAGGCCTGGCTGCACCACATGCTGGTGTAGTTTTGTCTAAGGAAATGGTGTTGGAAGGTTCCTGGACACCAGATTCCAAAGGAGATTCAACAACCGAGACAGTAGAAGCCTCCGGGGCCGAGGTTGTCGGTTGCACGGTTTCGGTGGACGGTAGTACCAAGGACTCGGTTTCAGCCGAAACCGAGACACTTGCGGTAGGCCTGGCCGTGGTTCCAGCCAAAACCGCGGACCGCGGGTGTCGGTCCTTGTCCTTGCGTTTCTTCATTAAATGTGAAGTCGGAGTCTCCGACGACATTTTGTAAGCAAAACTAGCCCCAAAAAATTCCTCTGCAAACTTCGACCGACGTCTTAGAGTGCGTCGGTTGAAGGAAGCACAGGCGGAACAGGCCGAGACGTCGTGGTCTGGGCCTAGGCAAGGTAGGCAGTAAGAGTGGAAATCCTTATGAGGTATTTGTTTCCCACAAGTTAAACAATTATTAATTTTATCTGACATCGGCTGAGGCAAGAAAGAGTCCCCAACGGGGTACTTAGCTTTTGAAGTCTTCGGTTTAGCTGAATTACAGGAGCTGGCCGACCGGCACTTGCGAACTGCTTCTGCTTCGGGCACCACGTGGCAAGAAAGACTGAGGAAGATGGCGTCGGCTGACGCTTTTATACCCCAGGCGCTCTGACGTCGGGGAAGGGGCGATATCAGCCGACGCCGGACCCAGACTTTGGAATCCGGCCGAAGGGCTGCCTGAGGCAGGACAACCCATATGTGATGACTGCAGATGCATCCTTGAAGGACATCAGGTAAGCGCTTTCGCATGTAGCTTCTTCACACCTATTATCAAAGTAAAAACTCTAACCAGCTTTTAAACACCTTGTAACAGCTTCATCCAATCAACTGAAAAAGCATTAAAAGTTGCTAAGCAACATGATTGCATTGAAAATGCCAATTAAATAAACCAATTAAGTCTGCTTACATTCATATTCCTAAAAACAACTAAATGTTATAATGACTATAAAAATGCATATACAATTAAATTAAATACTCATATCACCTATTACCTAATAATTCATAAAAACATTTAATCTGTTTCATAAACTCAATAAATACGAAAATGTACATATTAAAATTGCATAACTGCTCAACTAGTGTGTGTTGATTTAAAAACAATCCATCTACCCTATCTCCTCTTTGTCAGCCTCTTTTTTAGGGGTCTTGCTCTCAGTGCGGGTTGTATCAAAACATGTTCATTAAGGCCAGGGGAATAATGTGCCCCTAGTCTAAAGATCCATTTCATCTCAGCATGATATGTCTTATTAACTATATCCCCCATCCTAACATCTTGATTCAAAACTTTCAATACTAAAAACTTGAAATTGTGTCCCTTAGCGGATGTATTCATGTGTTTAGCTATTGCACTATAGCTCATCCCTTTACGAGGGGAAAAGGTGGGAATGCATAAAGAAGATCCAAGGGCCAATCGTGGACTAGAGCATCCCTGGGTGACTGTCCCGGAGGGGGAATCAGGGCGAAGTAGTTGCTGCATTTGTAGTTGGTCGGAGATGCAAAGAGGTCACAGCAAGGACGGCCCCAGCGGTGGAAGATCTCCACTGCTATCAAGGGATTCAGGGACTACTCGTGAGGTTGTAGAATGCACTGTCTGCTATCACGTTGGAACTCCCAGGAATGTGTTTTTTCTAGAAGAAAATGGTTGGTAGCCATCGCCCATTGCCATATCCTCATGGGCTCTCAACAAAGGGGGTAAGATTTGGTTCCAGCTTGTTTGTTGATGTACCAGATCACCGCCATGTTTTCTGATGGAATCGCAATAATCCCAGATGGCAGTAGGGGATGGAATGCTTGCAACGCCAGAAGCACCGCCCTCAGCTCTAGAACATTTATATGCAGTTGGGCCTCCAATTCGGACTAAGTGCCTTGGACTGTCTTTCCCTGACATAGCCCCCCCAACCCATCAGGGAGGCGTCCGTGGTCACTGTAGCCTTGGGTTACTGGGGGGAGAAGGGGCGAGACCATTGTGACAGGTTGTGGGTCATCCATCAATTTAAACCCTGTTTGCACCTGTGGGTTACTCAAATCTTGGCTGAAAGAGGATGCTGAAAAGGATACCATTGGGTGAGCAATAGCCATTGTAAAAGCCTCATATGAAACCTGGCCAGGGGGACAATGGTAATGGAGGCTGCCATGGAACCCAACATCTGTAGGACAGAGTGAGCTGTGGCTTTCTCCCTTGAAAGGATTGGGATCAGTTGTTGCTTTATCCTTAGAATTCTGTGCTTTGGAATGGATGCCCTGTAATTCTTTGTATCCAAGATGACCCCTATGAATTCTGTGGACTGAGATGGGGTGAGATTGGATTTTTGCCAATTTATGGTTATGTCTAGCCTTTGTGCAGCGAGGAGAGAGTATGCCAGGGCTTCTTCCAATAGATGTCTGGTGGAGGCGGAGATGAGCCAGTCGTCTAGATATGGAAACACCTGGAATCCTTGTAGTCGCAAGTGAGCTGTGATGACTGCCATGCACTTTGTGAACACTCTGGGGGCTGTAGAGAGTCCGAAGGGCAGTACTCTGAACTGGTAGTGACTGGCTCCCGCACAGAAGTGCAGAAATCTTCTTGATGGCCTGTCCACTTTTATGTGGTAGTACGCATCTTGATGATCTATCGAGCACATCCAATCGTCTTTTTCCAAAAGCAGGAGGATAGACTGTATTGTGACAATCCAGAATTTATGTACTCTCACAAACTTGTTCAGTACACTGAGATCCAAAATTGGTCTCCAATCCTCGGTTTTCTTTGGCACCAAAAATAGTCTTGAGTAGAATCCGGATCCTATCTGGTCTGGAGGGACTATTTGGATGACTCTTTTTCTTAGCAGCTTTTCTATCTCTAGTGCTGCTTCTTCCCTTTGACTGGGTGGAATGTCAGAAAGGTTTTTGAAGGGACAAGACAAAGATCAAAGGGGATATGATAACCTCTGGTTATAATCCTTTGTACCCAAGAATTGGTGGTGATAGCCAGGCAGAAGAGTACAAGGAGAAACGGCCCCCAACCACCTCCAGAGGAAAGGAGTTGGGCCGCTCTTCAGGAGCGCTGGTAGGATTGGCCAGGAAAAGAGTCCTTGGAACCCTGGTTACGCGGACCCCCTCTGCCCTGAAAGGGGCATCTTCCCTGCGAGTTTCCCCCTCTGCCTCTAGGGGAGAACTCGGCTTGTGTGTCACGGAAGGGACCCTGAGACTTCTTGAACCATATCTTCCCACTCTTTTAGTTTCGGGAGAAAGCACGTTGAGGGGAAGAAAAACGGACACCTATGGCAGAAAGGGTCTTACTGTCCTGTTCACATCTGGCCAGTGTGCTTTTAACTTTGGGTCCAAACAATGAAGAGGCTTCAATGGGAGCATTAAGAAAGGAAGCCTTAAAGGGTTCCACGAAATTGCACAAGCGCATCCAGGCTTGTCGTCTCAAGACCACAGCTGAACCCTCCACTCTAGCTGCTCCTTCTGATGCGTGAGATATCAGTCGCATGGAGGAGTTAGATATTGATTCAATGGTGGCCAGCTGAGAGGCCACTTTGTCACAGACCTCATCAGACACGGCACCAGCCAAGGTTTCAGTGAGCATGGAAATTAAATCCCTTTGAAGCCTGGTAAAGTGTGCCATATAATTCAGGGACCTGATAGCAAAAGTCACTGATGCAAAGGTGTGCTTCCCTACCCTGTCCAGGGCCCGGGACTCTTTGTTGGGCGGGTGAACAGTCTGGCTTTCTTCTTCCACCAGATCCTTTTTGGTTGTGGCCGCCACCACCAGAGTATCCACAGGAAGACCTTTAGACCAATGGGGATCCATAGCAGGAGGGGACAAAATCTTATCTGGCCTCCGGGGAATAGCCTCGATGGTGTCAGGAACCTTCCACGCATGCTGCACGATGAGCCGGACAAGTTCATCAGCAGATGGAGTAACACAGGAGGTAGGGGGCCAGGCGCGAAAAGCCTGCAGGAACACAGACTCCACAGAGGTTGGATTAGAGGGCTGCCAGTCATCTCTCTGTTTAAGGATTTCAAGGATATCACCAAAGGATACCTCAGAGAGTGACTGAGGGGATCCTTCACCATCATCAAAGTCTGTGTCTTCAGTGAGGGACTCCTCTGTGGAGTCCATGTGCTTCCTCTTGCACATACTTTTCCAGTGAACTTCCACAGAAGGGGAAGCTGGGGAAGACAACGGAAAGGGGGTTTCCTGTGGGAATATGTTCTGAGGCCCTTGTGCTCGGTGTCCGCTAGGTGTGACTTGTGAACACAGTGGTCCAGAGGAGGGCAGGGAGATAGACAGCACAGTATCACCAACAGAAGCCAGAGCCTTCTCCATCAGATAGTAGGCTGGTCCACCTGAAGAGGGGTGAGTGTCCAGGACAGGGGTCACCCCTCCCCTAAGTGGCTCAGCCTGCCCACCTGGAGTACCCGGATGGCTGTGAAACAACAAATTACGCGTGTCACAACTATCATCCTGGGTCATAGCAAAACTCTCCTGCCATGAAGGCAACTACGGTTCTTTAGTGAGATGCATAAAGGGAACCATAGAGGGGGAAGACTGTGCTATATCAATGGACTTCAAAGGCAATGAAGGAGGAGAATAAAAAGGAGTCTTTGGCGATAGGTGATCACCTCCCAAGGAAGGATAGGTCCTGGGGGTGGGATACCTCTAGCCAGAAGCACTTGATCCACAAGACACAACACATTGTGTTCAGATAGGCTTCTAGTGGACCTCACAGAGACTGAGGGAGAAACAGATCTGTCCACAGAAGAGATAAGCTCGGTGCCCACCTCACCAGTCCGCACTGAGAACAATGGTGCTGAGAGAGACTGGACTATGGGTGTCTGCACCAAAGAAATCATTGATGCCGAGGTCACGGTCTGCACTGACAAAAGGATCAGTGCCGAAGTGGTTGCCGGTACTGAAGCTGGAACTGGCAAAATTGGTGCCAATAACTGAGGCGTCGGGTCCGAGTAAGATGTCGGAGCTGACGTGGTCAAGGTCTGCGCCGACTGAACAGTCGGTGCCGATGTAGTAGTCGCAGTAGTCTGAAGCAAGGAGCCCCTCGGTACCGATATAGTAAAGGCTACAGTAGATGGAGCCGAGATCACTGATGGTGCCGAACGTCTAGGCACCGAAAGCACTGGGGCCAACTGAGTGAGCCCCGAAGCAGAAACTTTAGCCTTCTTAGGTCTTGGTTGGCGGGAGTCCCCAGCTGGGAACGAAGGCAAAGACTTGGCCTTTGTAGGATCATCCAATATTTTCTTATGGGTTCTAGCAGGGGTTGAAGCCTCCAACCCAGAAATAGCCTCTGAAAAGGGAGATTTGAGAAGTCCCTTCAGCAACAACTTATTTTTCCTTTCAATCAAAGTTCTATTGGAAATATTTTTACAAATACCACAGGGTGGGTCAACAAATAAATGAGACACACCCAAGCAATAAACACAAAGAGTGTGCATCTGATGTAGGTAATTTGCATCCACAATCTGAGCACCTTTTAAATCCTGGACTACCTTTTTTATCTGCCATTATAGAAAAGGAGACAGAAGAAAGGGTACCAGCATTGGTACGAAAGAATACCCGAAGGTAATGCAGAAAAAGAAGGGTTACCAACGATGGTAAGGGAGAAAATACCTCACGGTAAAAAGTGCAGAGTAAAGAGAAGGAAACTCAAGAAAATATAGTCGCTAAATGCGATAGGGTAAGAGAAAACAAATTAGAAACTTTTCTGACAGAAAAGGTTATATTAGACTAGTCTGACAACAAATATCTGTACTTAGCTCAAGAGAAGCAGCTTGACATGACCGAATGGCAATGCGGCAAACAAAATCTGAGGTAACAGGGAGAGGGGAATTCTGGGTAAGAGTTTAGCTCAAGAGTTTGTAGCTGATGCGAGCTTGGAAGATGGCCGGCCCGGTTCCGAGGTCGGAACCGATACCCATACGTAAGGAATGAACGAGGATTAACAATATCAGATTGTCTCTTCTGTTTAAGTTTAGATATCTCATTAATAATTTCATTTTGTTGCCATTATTGAATCTATTTATAGTAATAGAGTAAAACTTTCCATCCACCATTTTAATTTAATTATATACAAGACTCTAATGCATTCCTCCAACAATGTCTTAACATTCCACATTTTTGAATTTGTTCCTTCTATAAACTAAACTACTGAAACTCAAAAATAACAAAAACAAAGACAAGTCTACAACTATATAGATATTACTAATAAAATATGACTTACCATGGATACTAAAGTTCCTTGTTTGCCTAGCAAATATACAAAGTATTACACTATCTTTCTACCTACCAATACCTAAAAATTAATTAAAAAAATAGCCAAACGCTACCATGACTTACAAATAATTTATATAACAATATATATTAGTAAAAAATAATAAGATACTGTTAATTTAGTTATACATTTTGTCATTTTAAAACTATTCCCCATTACTAAATAAAAGTTTAATAATCATCTTGTATTAATCACAAATACTAAATAATCCGACAAATTGTGTACTATGTACCTATGTATGTAACAGTAGTATAAATTATCCATTAAATATTCTTAAATTATTTGCTCATTCAACATTATTATAACTAAATTTCTAATTAAATAAGTAGAACATAGTGGGATCTGAAGAAATAAAGATGTCCGTAAACTTACAAGTGACAGGTAATCTTATCATACTAAACTATTATACAAAAGGGAAATCAATGCACATGTATATTTATCATGCTAAACGATATACGCACATTTTATAGGGCTAACAAAAGATCTGAATTAATTTTTAAACTACAAATGTCTGTATCTCAACAAAATTGTGTAACACTTTTAACTTGACAAATATCAAAATATTTAAAATCATTTAGCTTACTAAACTACTTCATAAAAATATGCACATTACTGAGATCAAAGAGAATGTCTTGCTGTTTGTATGGAGTCAAAAATATTTGCAGTCTATATTGTATTCGAAAGTTACAATATGCTTAATTCAAATTCCATTCTCTCTTCCCAGGTTCAAGCTTATTGAAAAAAATCTACTTTACTTTCAATCAAAACAGATATAACACTCAAATTTGAACTCTGACTTATGAAATGAGTTATCTCAGGTAGTCCTAGTTAATCTAATAACATACAACATGCAAAAAACATCAAAGTTCACATGACCAAGCTTCCAATTTCAGCTTTCAGATTATTTTCAAATATTTTTATATGATTTTGTATGTAAATTATATAAGATTTTGTACATTCACATTTCTGCCATAGGTAGTTATATGTAATACATAACTTTCTTATAAGCAGTTTATTTAAATATATATTTCTGTCTTATTTTTCCACTGATATTCTACCTTATTCTAAATAACTTGTATTTCTAAAATCTCCCATCAAAGAACAATTTAGTCATCAGGTCTCCATTACAGATTATAGTATGTGTATATATTTCTTAACTTACTGATGCTGCTCTTTTATTAATCTTGCATAGTAGATATTTCATTCCTCATACATTTGCATATTATTCATAAAATGTTTACTTATCTTATTAATTCTAGTATTATAGGTTCATAGGAGGTTACTAGGCTAGCAGCCCTAGAGCCTTTATAAGCTTGGCCATATTAATACCAGGTTGACCCAACTGCCCTTGGTTAGATGGACATACTTTACAGATCAGCACTGACTACCCCTCTCCAAGAAGAACGTGTGCCAACCACACAGTGAATTTGTGGTCACCCATCCATTTGTCCAAGCTGCACTTGAATAGGGTCATTGAGGAACTCTGCTTTACATGAATTGGAAGTTTACTCCAGAACAGCAACAATCTCTAAAAGATGTACCTGTCTCTCCAGCATGTTCTGTTAATGCCAAAGGCAAGGTTGAGATCCCTTAGAATGAGTGACTCTACTGCAATTTGATTTGCAGATGTGCAGCATTTACATTAGATTGGGGTCAGAGACTGCCCTGAAGGCCAGGCACAAGTTGCCTCTCAGTAGCCTATATGATGAAGAGTACAGTGACAGGGCTTTCAGTCTAGCCATGTAGGTCATTGTTTGGAGGCTCTGTACCATCTTAGTGAGAAACTTCTGTGGTCTCTCCAGTTGCTGTAGGTGTCTGGTGAGATACATGCAGAAGGGATCATTGTAGATTCATAGATTAGTACTAAGCTAACTGCCCTTGTGGGCCATTGTAAGCCTTGCCAATTATCCCTTGTGAGACTCAAACCCTGCAACTTGTGTTTGTAAGGCAAACACCTTAACCATTAGGCCACCCTCCCAACCCTTGTTGTTATTTAACTGTACTCTGTTAATGTATAAATCACAAATTCTCCTCTTCTCCACAATATATAACAACACTGACCACAAACCACCGATTATAATAAAGTGACAATCAGGAAAAACAAATTTATTTTATTCTCTAGCGCTTCGGTGTTTCCACCTTCAAGGAATATCAAAATTTTGATATTCCTTGATGGTAGAAACACTGAAGCGCTAGAGAATAAAAGAAATTTGTTTTTCCTGATTGTCACTTTATTACAGTCGGTGGTTTGTGGTCAGTGTTGTTATGTACTCTATTAATGGCCTGATTAGGGTTGAGTAAAGTGGGGTTATAGGATCCTTAGACCTAGATGTGATGCCTTTACTTATGAGATGTGCAGTGAAGAATGCTTTCCTTACCACCGTGAAAACCTAGTGGTCAAAGTTCAGATTGCTGTCAAACTGTGTTCCCAGATCTCACACCACTGGGTTTAAACTTAGTGAGGTGCTGTCAACATTGTAATTAGTGGGGAATTCCGCTCTGCCAAATGGGATAACAGTGCACTTTTTTGCGTTTAGTTTTAGACCATGACTATGGCACCAGTCATTTGTGTCAGCCCCTCCTTTAATATGTTAACATCATTGGAGGACAAAATAATTGTGCCTATTTTACAGTTATCAGTGAACTTAGTAAGCTCAATTGCTGAATGACTAGGTTGGCTACAATCACCTGCATTAGAAGCTGAAGTTAAGTGCAAACTTGCAGTACTGTATTTTATTCTTATGTTAAGTGCAAACTTGCAGTTTTAAAGTACTGCATTTTATTTTTTTTGTTACCTAATTGTTTCTATGAATAGTGTGCTGTGTGTCTCTCTGCTGTAAGAGGGGGTTGTGGTTTTCTAATTTCTTTGTTATCTGATATTTAACTGTTAGCCTAGAGGGTTTCCTCTGTACTTTAAGTGCTAGCCACAAAGTTTGATAATTTATTTTATGCTCAATTGCTGAGTGACTTGGTTGACTACAGTCAATTTCATTAGAAGCTGAAGTTAAGTGCAAACTTACAGTACTGGATTTTATTCTTCTGTTAAGTGCAAACTTCCAGTTTTAAAGTACTGTAATTTATTGTTTCTGTTACCTAATTGTTTTACTGAATAGTGTGCTGTGTGTCTCTCTGCTGTAAGAGGGGGGTTGTGGTCTTCTCACTTCTTTGTTATCCGATATTTAACTGTTAGCCTAGAGGGTTTCCTCTGTACTTTAAATGCTAGCCACAAAGTTTGAGAATTCATTTTATGCTCAATTGCTGAGTGACTTGGTTGGCTACAATCACCTGCATTAGAAGCTGAAGTTAAGTGCAAACTTGCAGTACTGTATTTTATTCTTCTAAGTGCAAACTTGCAGTTTTAAAGTACTGTAATTTATTGTTTCTGTTACCTAATTGTTTTACTGAATAGTGTGTTGTGTGTCTCTCTGCTGTAAGAGGGGGTTGTGGTCTTCTCACTTGTTATCTGATATTTAACTGTTAGCCTAGAGGGTTTCCTCTGTACTTTAAGTGCTAGCCACAAAGTTTGAGAATTCATTTTATGCTCAATTGCTGAGTGACTTGGTTGGCTACAATCACCTGCATTAGAAGCTGAAGTTAAATGCAAACTAGCAGTACTGTATTTTATTCTTCTAAGTGCAAACTTGCAGTTTTAAAAGTATTGTATTTTATTTTTTCTGTTACCTAATTGTTTCACTGAATAGTGTGCTGTGTATATCTCTGCAGTTAGGTCCCTACCCACCCTCCCTGTTCTTGCCTTGGTGTTAGTGTTGGTGGCTCTGTAATTGCCCACTCCTCCTGTAAGTCTGTATTTGAACACTCCTCCTGGGTCCATCTCATTTGCTCACTTAACCGAGTTCAGTGAGATCATATTCTGAGTCTAGTGTTCAGTCTACTTAATACAGAGAGAAGATCTGAGAAGGTCAACCCACTTAGGTTCTTCCTTTCTCTCTCCTTGCACTTTACTAACAAAAAAAATGCACTTTATTCAACTGATTTTACTGTAATTTGTGTTTCCTCCTACTTTATTTTGCTTTTGCCTCTTCTTAAAACTACTCAGTTTTATTTATTCTGCTGTGTTTATTACTGCTTGGTAGTGGCCTGATTAAATTGTAACTGTAAATCTTTTGGTTTAAGCACTTGGGCTTCATACCAGTTGTTTTACATTAAGAAGGTTTGTGGTCTGCACTGTTGTGGCAGGACAGGTAGTTTACATCCTTCTAAGCTGGGAATTGCTGATTGAAGGCTCAGTGTCTGCTATTCTAAAAGTGTATTAGTTCTGGTTTAAGCACTTGGGCTTCAGGCCAGTTATTCTACATTAAGAAGGTTTGTGGTCTGCACTCCTGTGGGAGGAGAGGCTGGGTTCTGCCCTTCTGAGCTGGGAATTTCTGGTCACAGGCTTATTGCGCCTGCTTACTTGAACTGTTTTTTTTCTGAAATTGGTGTGCCTTGTTGCTGTAGCATAGACCAGATTCAGGCCTGCTGAATCTAGCTTTGTTTGTATAACTTGAGCACTGATCCAGGCCATCTTTTTTGAAGAAGGTTCCCCTGCACCCTAGTGCCAGGAGTGTGCAGTTAGAACTTGTCTGATTGAAGTCTGCTGGAACAGGGCTCAGTTTTGAGCTTTTTTGGTTAATTGGGTAACTTGTTTAAGTCAGTTTGTTAATTTTCTATTGTTTTATATATATATATATATATATATATATATATATATATATATATATATATATATATATATTGCACATATTCATCTGCTTTTACTGTATTTGTGTTTCTTCATACTTTATTACTAGGGACATTGACTACAACTTTGATCTGAGATATATAACAATAAGTATCCTTTTCTGTGCATTTAAAGTGTTTTTTTGATTGTGTCTGCTATATGTTCTGAAAAAAACAACCCCCCCCCCAAAAATATAATTGTTTCTCACCTTTCTAAGCTAGTATAGTCCAGTTTTCAGGTTAGTGCTGAATTCAGGGCTGTGTTACAATTTTCTGTGTTTGTCCATACCTTACTTGGATAGAAGGAAGGTTCTCTGTTCACCTGTGAGAGAGGGGAGCTGTGAGCAGCCTGTCTGTCCCTGGAGGAGTGGTATCAGCCCAGAAATTAGCAGTTTATTGGCCATTTTTGGCTAATTTCTATCTCTTTCATTTCCCTGCTATAAAAACCACATTTGCCTGGTTTTGTGTGCTGAGCAGCGCTGGTTAGCTAGGGTATAACTATTCCCTGCTCCACAAAGTCTCCTCTTCAATTTTTCCCTTGGAACTAGACAAACTTTCAACTTAAGCACTCAAGCCATTCATTTCTCAGCCCAGCACTTGCTCAAAACTCATAGCAAGCACTTAGAAACCCTAGCACTAGACCCCCCCTATACTGTACAGAAGGACAAGGCTATCTATTCAACCTTATTAGCCAATCAGTAAAACAGTTCACTGTACCTATCCAGGCATGTCCAAAGGTCAGTTTTAGGTGTACTCTCCAGTCCAACTAGTGAATATGGGCATTTTGAGGCAATGTTACAACAGCCTCATGTGCACAGACAACCCTCTCCTCCTACCACCAAACAATAATACATGTGAGAGATGCAATTATACAGCCAAACTGGAGGCTAAGCTCTCTCAACCCAAGACTGGATCAGACAGTCAAGAGGAGAAGGGAAATACTTGCATCACACCACTAGTCTCACACAGACCCATTAAACCAGCACCGGCAAAAAACACACAAATACACAAAAACATACTCGGAGGCTCTAAATAAAAATCTGCAAAAGCAACAGAGACCTCCAAAGCAGACATCCAAGCAACCTCCACTTCCCAGCACAAACCATGAAACACATACTTCACAAAACCAGGGCGCCATGCAATCACAGCCCTTAAGGCAAAATAACATACCCAACACACTAGTAATATGTGACTCTATAGTCAGGCACACTGACGTCCCATTCACTAGGCTGAACAAGGAGAAGGTTACTGTTAGCTGCCTGTCAGGTGCCAGGATCTGCCACATAACACAAGCATTCAGGTCACTCCAGAACAAGTACAAATATGACTCTGTCATTGTCCATGTTGGTGTGAATGACCTGAGCCGTACCTCCCTGGACTACATGAAAAGAGACATGCAAGAGCTCTCTGATCACATAGCCCAGGCTGGTATGACCTTGACCCTGAGTAGCATCCTGCACTCATCAAGAATGATACCATGGTATAAAGAAAAAATTATCAATTTCAACAATTGGCTAAATTTCTGGTGCCATTCAAAGAGATCCAGTGTTTGTCTGCCTGGGATGACATGCTCGACAAGCCAAGCTGCTTCGCTAGAGATGGCTTGCACCTGTCACCCTTATGCTCTTGAATACTGGCCAAGGCTCTTGACACCCCCATAGTGCCATTTTTAGGCAAGGCTCAAAAGACAAACCCACCTCCATAAATAGCACAAGTAACAAAAAACTGAGGGCAATGCTACTCAATGACAGAAGTCTAAACCTCAAAATGCATGCACTTGAGGCACTCTTCAGTATGGAGAAAATCAATATATGTGCAGTAACAGAAACCTGGTTTAACGCTCCAGAGAGCACCCCAGCACTACCAGGCTACATCTCATACCATACATTTCACCCACAGAACCCGGACCAAAACACAAAAGGTGGGGGCGTATCCATATTCATCAAGGATACCCACACCTCCAGATTAGTGGCACAGCACGATGCTTCAGAGAACATCCACGTGCAACTAACAATGGGCAAAACTGCAATTCAGATTGTAGCTTGCTACAGATCACCCACCATGTCTCAGGACCCCCAGTCCGCATTTCTGGCAACACTGGGAAACATAAAGGTCCTACCAAACACCCTATTATTGGGTGATTTCAATTACCCAAACATTAACTGGGAAAACTATTAAAGTACTAACACCCTTGCCAAACATTTCCTAGAATTTATAAACTCAAATGCCCTGGATCATCTGGTCAGCACTCCCACCAGAGGTGACAACATATTGGACCTGGTCATCACCAACATGGGAGATCGGTGTTCCACACCGGAGGTCAACCCCTCGCTTGTTAGATCTGACCATGAACAAATCACTCTGGATATCCACATTCTGCCCCCACCCCCAGTCAAGGAAACTGACAAGAAAAACTTTTCAAAAGCAAACTTTACGTTACTTGAGACTGAGGTGGAAAGTTTCAAAGCCCCCATGCTAAAGGAAAACACTGTCCAAGCCGCAAAATCCTTTACTAATGCATTCTTCAGGCACCTACAAGAATGCATTGAATGTGCTATCCCAAGCAAAACCAAGACTCACGCCTCTAAGAAAAGGAAACCAGTCTGGTGGACCCCTGCTATAAACAAGCTATACAATAGAAGGAGGAAACTAGTACAGAAAAGAGAAAAATCCCAAGAAGGGAATACATCCCTGATCAGTATCAGCAAGAAACTACGATCCCTCATAAAATCATCCAAGGCTAGCTTCGAAAGAAAAATTGCCAAGGACTCCAAAGATAACCACAATGCATTCTTTAGCTATGTTAAGAATATAAGTGGCAATGCTCAGATCTGCTCGGAGTTAGTGCAGTGGTTGTCAGTATACATGAGACAATTACTACATTGCCTCTGGATACCCATGTAAATCAGGATGGCCAGAGAAATGGTGGGAAAGTGGCCATCCATAATGGTAGGTTTATAGTGTAGTATTGTTGGGGAGTGGTTAAATTAGACAGTTTATAATATAGGAATAACAGAGAGACTTATTCTGTTGGCGGTTTAGGGTGAAGAGCTGTGGTTCTTGATAATATATAAAAGAATTTCTGCTTGTTTAATTTGAATACATGTTTTTAGTCATTGTAAACTGGTGTTCTGATCTAAAATTCACATCCTGACATTAGAATTTGATTACATCATGTCAAAATGACAACTCACAGCACTCAGCAGCTACTAATTTCCTCTGTAAGTTTTTCATTTTTCTTAATTCTTTTAGACTGTTCTAATGAGTAACAAACATTTAAATGTATTTATTTCCATTAATATGCACAGTTAATAACACTACAACATAATGTAAGCAAATTATATATCAGCAACAATTCAGTATAAAACATTACTATAGCTTTTGTTTTACCAATTCTTTACTTCTAAGAAAAGCAAAAAATATGTTATTTTGAGTAGATTTTTCACAGACATCAGTGATGAAATTTGCCCTAGATTTTCATTCAAACAACTCATGGTGGGAAACAAGGAAAGCAAGAATCCGGCCTTTTGACACAACTGGAACATTCTTTTGTTCACTTGCTTCCTCTAAGTGCTACTTGCTTCATAAATAACCTGTGAAAGAAATGTGTTACATAACAAAGAAAAAATCAAAAGCATTTTAACACGTCCAATTAGCATATTACTTAGATGTGACATTCAGTTAACCCTGCAAAGTACATACTAAGCAAAGTTAAACAAATTAAATAACATTCTTAACTTACATAATCTTAAAGTTTCCAATTCTATTGCTGATAATGTAATGACATTCTCTTACAGAAAGTATTTGTTTAGTATTTAGAAATACATTTATACAAGAGTTAAAAAAGATCTAAACAACAATTTACAAGTAAATATATATTTAACTCTTGTAAGAGTTGCTAAAATGAGAAAAGAAAATCTGAGTGTTGGAAGATATAATAAACAAATTAAGGATTACTGGCCACATATGTTTTTTGATTGTTTTATGGTTTAGAATTTTTGGGTAAAAGTTCAAGACTTTTTTTAAAGCATTATGGAATGATACATTTATTTTTAACAAAATAAATGACTATCTTTAATATTCTGTGAACGGATATACAAAAGAAAGATTTTTTATTATCTAACTTGGTCTATACTCACCATGGCCAGAATATCTATTACAAGAAATTGGAATTCTTCTTAAGAATCAAAATTTAAGGACTTTCTTATCCCATTAAAGGAGGTAGCAATTAAAGAAATCAAAGTAAAAGAGAGAAGAATTTATCCAAATAAATTAAGGAATAACCCTTGGTTGAAGGTTTTGGCCCATATTGAATCATCATCTTCATCTATTTAATTATTTAGACTGTTAGGATTTTTTATAATTGTCTTGTCTGATTTATTACCTTTTTGGTCTCATGCTTTCTGTACATATTGCCAATAGTTATAATTTTGTTTGTTCTTTAAAACATGATTCATCTTATTCTTTTATTATATAACATTTCAAAGACTGTCATTTTTGCAATCTTTTTTTCAAATGTTTTAATAAAAATATTTCAGGAAAAAAAAGAAATATATTTATAAGATTAGTTAAATGAAAAATATTGTATTTCACTATAAATACAGTAAAACAGTAAAACTGACCATTTATATTCTTCATCATGAAAACTATTTTAGCTTAAAATATAAATACATACTTACATATGTTTTGAAGCAAAAAGTCTAATATTGTTTCAGAAAATAAAAGTCCTTCAATCAGGGAATAAAAGTCAATTGTTTTTAAGCTTTTTAATTTTAGAAGGATTTTTCCTAGAATTCAGGTGTCTCTCTCTTTCGAGAGATATACTGTTCCACTCCATTACTTTGGTATTATTAAGGATTGTATTGTTGTTAACAAAAGTGGATACCCCCTCTAGCATGTCAAATATTTTAGTTCCTTCTGAAAGAAATAATTTTATCTTTGGAGGAAACACCAGTGTGGCTTTAATATTGTTCTTTTTAAGGTCCTTGATCAGTGGTAAACAGGATTTTCTTTTACTCATTACTTTACTGGAATAACAATTGTCAAATCTGACTACATGATCACCTATGTTAATAGGTGGGATGGGCCGTGCTGTTTTTAATATTTGATCTTTTTTTAAAACTAGACATAAACATAACTATAATTAAATGTGCTACTAAGTTTTCCTTCTTGGATGGTGCTATCAGGAATGTATGTGCCCTTTCAATTCCAAAGTTTCAGGTAGATTTGATGTTTTATGTTGCCAGGTTGTTAAGAAATGTATTATATTGTCTCTGTCATACTTTTCAGGCATACCATAAATTCTAATGTAATGTTGTCTCAGTCTATTTTCTAAATTATCAACTTTATCTATGAACCAGTTATTTTGTTTTAGAAGAAATTCAGTCTGAGACTCACCTGCAGTTGCTCTCCCTTCATGATCATTTAAAACTTCTTCCATACTGCTGATTTGTACACTTTGTTTTTTCATAAGACGTTTTAAACATTCCATCCTTTTTCTGGCCTCTTCTTTGAAACTTTCTGTTTTGGTATCCAGTTTTTCTGCTTTAAGTAATACATCCTGTATACTATATATTATTGACTGGGTGTCTTTTTTAACACAAGAATCCTGAGTACCATTTCTTGAGTGGTTCATGTTGAAGCTCTTCTCTCTTAACCAAGCAGCTGAAATTCTGAAAGGAAAATTACAAGTTTTAAAGAACTTGAAGCTATACATATTTTCTTTGACCATTAATGAATAAAATTAGCTAACAAATGTTTCCACATTTTATTTATGTTTTATTATACTTTCTGTCAGAGAAATGGTTTCAGTCACAGACTTGAGCTGGAGTTGCTGCTCTGTCACAGAGCTGCAGCTCCAGTTGCTGCTGTCAGTTAATCACCTTGGCCATGCCCCCACAGGCCAACTTATGACCTCTATGATTACTGCATTATTCTGTATGGTTGTTCAATTTGTTTTGAAGTATCATGACATATTTACAGTTTGAAAATGGAACAGCTAACCTGTTGTGATTAGTTAATGCCACCTAACATTTTACCTATGAGATGGTACACTCTTTGCTACACGTTTTCTGTTGCTAGCAGCTAACAGAAGAATTTATGCTTATTTTATACTTTTTCTTTCAAAGTTACTATACAGTACTCTGGTATTTCTGAAGATAAAAGTATATTGTGCTAGGATTCTATTCAATTCTATCACATGTTCTTATTACCTGTTTTGAACTGACAATGATGTCATATTCCTGGATGACATTGTTTTGCAGAATAACTGATTTAGTATACATGCATTATTCCTATAATGTTCTCTCTTCCAGTCATAGGATATTATGACAGATCCAAGTTTAAAATGAGACACACATTCAAAATGGCCATTCTGAATGACGCAAGATAGGTCTACTATGGATGTAAATTTTCCCTCCATTATAATAAGCAACATTTTCAGCTTTTCACATCAGTCATTTATGGACAGCAACTATACTTCCAGATCAACTCATTTAGTAAAGCCCCTTTTTATATTGTAATTTTTATAGTCAAACCAGACTTTTTGGACTTAATATAGATTCTGTAACAGATAACTCCAGTGCTATCCTGAAGAATTATATACTGGATGTACTCTTAATTTATAGGAGGTATTTAATGGTGTCTGTGATTCCAACAGCTTAACGACATCAAATTCCTGTTCATCACATAGTCAGTTGTAGAATATATGGACTGGGATGGTGCTGATATGTAAGGATTTACTGCATGGATGCTTTTCTGAAGAAGATAGTATGCTTCTATAAACTCTGAATCCATTATTAGTCCTTACAGCTATGAAGATTGTGTCACATTTCCTTGCAAACCTAGCTTGTACTTCACAACTGTAGTACAGGTATGCTCATATGCTTATAACATATGTCCCTTTACAGTTTGTGAGCAACCACCAAAATAAAAACAGCAAAGATTTTTTTGCATGGTTTTGCCTCCATATCCCCTTTATGTTTTTTCACTCAAAATAACTGCACCTTACAGGGGGAGTGATTAGCAATCCACACAATGAAAAAAATGTGTTGCTGTTTTTCTGGGAGCCTGCGGTCTTGGAGAGCATAAAAATGTAATAACACTCAAGCATCAACACATAGCTCGTCCAAGGAGTGAGCAAGACAGGAGCTGCTACTCCTTCAGGCTACAAAACTTGAGTGACTTGAGTACCAGCAGTTAAGCTGTGAGCTAGTTACCATAACAGTATATTGTTGTCTGTTGTGCAGTAATGTTTCCTCTTGCAACTTCGTCCCAAAATAATATTAAATAATTTTTGGATCTCCCAGTATTACATCACTATTTTAAAAGGAAAAATCTTGGAAAAATATACTTTTGTGTGTGTGTGTGTGTGTGTGTGTGTGTGTGTGTGCGTCTTATGAATAAGGTGTGTCCCTCCTTTGTAGCAGCTCATCAGAATATCAGACCTCTAATATTGCTTTAATCAGTTTAAATTATTACAACAGACTCAGGATTTTTATTTCAAAAATATAAATTGAAAATGAAATCACCCAACTCCTTATTATAACTTAACAGTACTATATTGCTATCTGTATCGGACCAGAGAAACACCAATATTGGTTTGTATCAGGGGATATGGACTGCTTATGGAAACTAGCTGGTCTGTGATTCTTCACACCATGAGTAAGCCAATATATAAGATGCAGCTGACTTCTTTTTCAAAGATTCACTTTTTATTTAAAAGTTTTTGTGCTGGCTTGCGCATGTGCAGTCATAACCCATTGCTTCACTCATGACATCTGTTGTGGGCATTATGCAGATGAATAAAACTTCAAGTAGATCTTCTAACATATGTTAAGTACAATAAAAATAATCATTGCACCACAGAACGGTAATAGGGCTACAGCAGAGTTACAATTCATTTATTATTAATATTAATATTAATGAGGAGGCATAGTTTGTAGCATAAACCTGAAACCAAAGTTGTTGACATTTACTTCTTCATTAGAAATCTCTGTCCCATTTTTTTTTACATTTGACATTACAATATCAAATGCTGATTTCTAAAATCATCTATAGGTGCTGCATCTTGCTCTTCCCTACAAATAATGCAAACACAATGTCTTAACTCCACTCAGAAAATCATATTTCTAATCTCCTGTACATTAACGTGTATTATGCAAAGCAGGCTACTTTCATGGACATTTCTGCAAACAAAAACAAGAGGAAATAAATATCATAGCATAGCTTTTGAGTACCTTTCCCGCGGGCCCTACATGCAATCTGATGCACCATCATTCAGGTAACATAAAATAGCATTTATTGCTATAAATAATGCTAAGTTGTTTTTCCATGACACAGTACACAATGCTGTTATATTTTGCACCCTCATCATAATGTGCAAAGGAAATGTGTCTTTCATTATCAGTGTTTTAAATTGTTTCACATTTTGTTCACCATATACATTTCCAATGTTACTGTGACAAAGGTTATTTTTCTGGAATAATTTTCAAATGCTTTATCTTGCTTCCCCATTATTACTATGCCAAATGTTATTTTCCAGAATCATTTTAAAATGGTTTATCTTGCTTCCCCATTTTTGTAAAGTGTAAAACAAAACAACACAACTTTTTATTATTTTATTTATTTATTTGACATTTGTTAACTGGATGGGTCCAACTGAGCCAAGGCCCATTTTCAGTGGAGACCTGAGGAGAAAAGCTCCAGTACATAGACAAAAATTATAATTGCACATAATAACTTTGAACAATCACTGTAAAAACATCACAATTACAGAATAAGACTGGCATGCACAGTAAATACAAGTAGCTACAGTAGGAAACATTTACATGGTAAATGGGGACAAATTTTTTTTGTTTTTTGTTTTGTATTGTACTTCAATTCAAATTGTAGGGTAGAAGAGTGGAAAAATTAGAGACAGTATGAGAAGAAGATAGTAAGGTGGGTTAAGTTTAGGAAAGAGAAAGACAGTTGAGTGAGACACAGTATTATACATATTTACATGGGTTCTTGTTGTCAGAAGAGTGGAGAAAAGAAAGAAAAAAAGATAGCAGTAATTAAAGTATAGGAGTCAGAGAGTACTTGTTAGGGTATTGTTGGTAAAACAAAAAAAAAAAAGATGAGGAAGAGATTAGGTAGGGGCCTGACAGTGACAAGACCTAAAGGGAAGTAGAAATTTTTTAGTTTTTTTTTTTTTGAAGAGCAGGGGGTGGGAGGTAGTTCTTATGCATAATGGGAGATTATTCCATGCCTTGGCTTCAGTGTGTTTATGCAAGATTTTTCCTACATTTTTGTTAGATTTATGGATGTCAAGGAGTTGTTGATTGGATGTATGGAGAGATCAACTGGAAATGTAATATCTGACACGGGAGGAGAGGAAGGGGCAGCATGTGGGTTTGTAATGGATGAAGTGTAGGATGCAGAATTGAGTCATTTGGGTTGCTGGTGAAATTCTAGCCATTGGAGTGTGTCAAGACCAAGGCAGTGGTGTGAGTTATGTGGTAAGTTAATAGTGAATCGAGCTATATTGTGATAGGTTTGTTTTAACTTAAATAAACATGTAGTTTGGATATTAGTAAAGATAGGAGCCACACAGAGAAGAGAGGAGAGGAGGAGTGCTTGGGCCAAGGAGAGTTTAGTATCAGAGGTAAGGAATTTTTTGTTTCTGTATAATAGTCCTATTTTTTGGTGTTTTTTTTAAATAGTTTGTTGAATATGCAGGTTACATTTCAGTTCATCATCAATAGTGGTACCTAAAAGCGTAGTGTGAGGATTTGGTTTAATGGTGGTCTTATCAAGGGATGTGATAGTGAAGGAAGATTTATGGTGAGCAGAATTTATTGAGGCAGAAATAGTAAAAGTTTTGAGTTTTTTTTTTGGATTTAAAATGATTTGTTTGTCTGAGAGTCATTTTTCAATGGAAAGGAAAGAGTTTTGGGTGTGTGTGTATGGAGGCCAGAGATAGAATTTGAGATGGTAATAGGTGTTGCATCATCTGCATATTGAATAATGGAGGATTCTTTACATGCAGTAAGTAGGTCATTGGTGAAGATGTTGAAAAGTAGATATGCAAATAAGAGATAGTGCCTGGAAAACTTTGGTTAAAATGAAAATACCATCACTACTCCCAACTTCTAGACAGCTCAGGAATCTCTCCAAAAAACTAATCAACAGAAACAAGAAAACTTTCTACACCTCACCCCAGTTCAACAGAAAATCTAATCCACAAAAGTTTTGGTCTACTGTAAACAAAATTTTACATCCTGGAAACCCGTCCACTCACTCCCCTTTCCCAAATAACACCCCACTAGAAACTGCCACCTTTCTCAAGAACTAATTCATTGATACTATTCAAAAATTAACAGGCACCAACTGCAACCTTGTCCACCCTCCCACCTCTTCAAAACCACACAACACCAACCTTTTCTCCCTCAAGCCAGTTTCCACTGCCTATATCAAATCCCTGCTTCTCAAACGTAAGCCTTGCTCCCCCTCTGTAGACAACCTTCCCCCACCTTCCTCAAACTTACCGCTGAATCCATAGCCTACTCTATCAGTCTACTAATCCACAGATCCATTCAAGAAGCCATAGTCCCAGACATTTGGGAATCCTTTTACACCATCCCACTGCATAAAGGTGGAAATTCTACTGAGCCATCTAATCATAGGCCCGTAGCTATACTTTCTCCTTTATCAAAAAGTACTTGAAAAATGCATCCACACTCAGCTCATGCATTTCCTTTTCCAGGAAAACCTGCTAATTTCCACACATTATGGTTTCAGGCCACACCATAGCACTACCACTGCACTGCTATCTTTTACCCACACAGTAGCTGAGGACAGAGACAACAACCAACTAGTATCCTCCCTTTTCCTTGACCTTTCCAAGGCCTTTGATACTGTTTCTCACTCTCTACTTCTTTCAAAACTATCAAACCTTAACCTCTCCGGGCCCTCTCTTGACTGGTTCTCAAGTTACCTCTCCAATAGGCAGCAATCAGTCAGATGGCTCACCTCCTGTTCCCCCTTCCTACCCATCAAAACTGGGGTCCCCCAAAGCTCCATTCTCGGACTTCCATCAGAAAAACTATTTTCTCCAATGGAGTGCATTAATATGCATTACACAAATCATTATTGCTTTCACAGTCTGTTGTGCAAGCAAACAGTAATGTCCTATAGGGTTTCCATTATAGGGAAATAGATTACCCAGGGATATTGTAAGACCTAATGTCACATACAGAGGGCCTCCCCACTCCTGCAAAAGTCCATTATTTTTCCTGTAATACCCACCCTAGAGGGCATTATTGCACTGTTGTAAGACCTGATGCCACAGATAAAGGGCCTCCCCACACCTACAAAGGTCCAATATTTTTCCTGTAATATCCATCCTAGAGAGCATTATTGCACTTACAAAATGGGTTATCTGTCAAATTGGTGTGTATTTATTTCACTAGCAGTATTTTTATATACTTACTGCCTGCAAAGACACATTTGCATATATACACAGACAAACCCAGAGAAAGAGAGATGTACTATGTCACATACACAGAAACTCAGTTATGTACACACATGCAGAGGCACACACAGGTTAACACAGACACAGATGCATACATGTATTCACTTTGTTAATATGCACAGCTCAGATGTCTGATTCTGATCAGCTGAATTAATACATAACAGTCACTGTAATGTATTTTAGCTCATTGCTGTTAGATGCTGTCCAAACTATTATAATACACACACACACACACACACACACACACACACACACACACACACACACACACACACACACACACACACACAGGTGTTTCCTACTGCAGTTACTTGCTTTAGTTCTGTTCTTTTCCCTGACCAGTGACTACAGACTTTTAAGAGCTGGCAGTGATGGGGGATAAAATGATAGGTCCTTATAAATGCTGCTTCTGCTTCATCATCACATAAACGCATCACATGCAGCATGAAGTTCATTACTATTAATTGTCTCAAATTATGCCTAATATTACTAAATCTTACTTTTCATCTGTCCATTATTTTTGAAGAATGCCCCTGATTTTGGTTAATTTTACCCTGTCCTTCCCTCATAGAACTACTGATTTTCTAGAAAACCACTGAGAAATACAGACAAACACTAATACTATACTTCAGAGTTTCATAGTTCATAGTTAATTTTGCCCAAAAAATTTATGATAATGAAAAACCTGTTCCATTAATAAAAATGGATATACTGCACTTAGCCCATGTGCAGCATTAACACGATATTCACTTATTAAAAAAAAAAAGGAAAGAGACTCTGCCTACTAATGCAGGACAACTTTGTAACATCAAAGTGATAAGTGTGAGGATGTAAAGACAGGAAGTAGTGCCTTCATAAGTCCGTGGAGACCCAAGTTTGCGAGCAGGAAATACAGTAAAAAGAAACAACAGAATATCCAGTAAATTGGATTTGCAATCCGGGAAGCAATTTTGTCATCCCAGAAGAAAAAGACATACTACAGGTGTGTACAAAAAATGGCTGCACATGATCTTTAAATTGCTTTGTATTTGCTTTATTATTAATATATACTTTTTTATATTTTTGACATAAAATTGTTCCTCTATTTAATGTTTCGAAGTTGGTGTATGATGTGTAATTGATATATGAGGAAGTATGTTATATTCAGAACATAAGCTAAGTATTTAATGGTTACAAACTTGTAAAACAAAATAGAGTATAGCCATGCAGCTACCAAAGAAAAACTATGTAAAACAGGGCTCATGAAGTGGGAAACTTCATGTAGGCAAAAGATGAATGCCAGTAGCTCAGAGCAGAATTTCAACTTTAATATATAAGAATCCACACATCTGAATGGTCAAGCGCTTTCATCACTCACACAACAGGACTTCATCAGAACCATTGAAACACAATCAATACCTTGTTAAATAATCTTTAATTAGCCATATGGTATAAAATCATGAGAAAATTACTTAACAAGGAGTTGATTGTGTTTCGATGGTTCTGATGAAGTCCCATTGTGTGAGGGATGAAAGTGCTGATCATTCAGATTTGTGGATTGTTATATATTACAGTATTTTGCTTTGAGATGCTAGCGTTCATCTTTTCCCTACTTGAAGTTTCCCACTACGTGAGCCTTGTTTTACATATTTAATGATTACACACATTCACCCACTTGCATATATAAACACACAGACAGCTGCAGAGGCAGAGGTACACAACCACCCACAATATCACAAATACACAGTACCTCAGATGCACACAAACACACTGAAAAGTCTTGGTGATACACACACACACACACACACACACACACACACACACACACACACACACACACACACAAATATGCAGAGACACAGATACATAGACTCACACAAACACACAGATTCACAAACACATTTCCAGCAATTAAAGCCACTTTACTCCCTGTGTATACCTCAAATAATTCATGCTGATCAAATTAATAAAGAACTAATGAATCACAGCAACAGTAATATATTGAAGATCACTACTGTCAGACACATGCAGTGCAGAGCATTACAACTTCCCCATGTAAACACACACACACACACACACACACACACACACACACACACACACACACAGTTGCATTTATTTTGTTCACTATGCACAGCTCAGATGTCTGATTATCATCAAATGACTGTTTTAATTCATAAAAGCCATAGTGATATATTTTAGCTTATTGCTGTCAGATGCACTCCAAACCATTAAAAGACATATGCACAGAAATGAACATGCACTTCAAACCATTACGAGACATATGTACACAAATGAAAACACACACACACACACACACACACACACACACACACACACACACACACACACACACACACACACCATTGCAGAAGTTCTTTTATTTGTATTTATTTATTTAATATATTTTTTTATTTTTTCCTGCTGTCTAGCTGCAGCTTTTTAATAGCTATGGTTTGGTACAGGAAATAAAATGTTAACTCCCAATAAGAGATTTCAGTCTTGGAGCATGGATTTCAGACCGGAATAGGTGCACTTTATTACTGGGCTCTCCCTGTATATTGATTTACCCATCAAAAATTGCAAATAAAACTTCCACACCTCCCATCAGAAAAATGTTTCCTGTCTGAAAAAAATATGGCTCGTGTCTTGACTTGCATTATGAATTGTGCAAAACAGTGCTGCTTTCACACAAACACAATTATGACTTTCAATTTGTACAATAAATTTAATGTTTTGATGTGTTCTTTGTTAGTTTATTAACAGAGCACAAAAATGTTATCATGCTAGAATTAGTATATTTGTACTAGTCATAGTGAGGTAACGTTTTTGTATGATGTTACTGCAGTAGCATCTTCCTTTTGTATACCACTATCCTCCTTTTATTTTTAAATTACTAACACTATTTTTACAGTCTTTTTATTCAACACTACAATATCAAATATTGTTTTGTGGAATCAATTTAATATGCTACATCTTGCTTACCTATCACAATAAAGTACAAACCAAAATGTCACAGCTCCACTTACAAATTTCAGAATTGCTCTTACAATTGTAGAATAGCACTGTGTTGTTTTCTGATTAAACAGGGCACCACTTTGTGTCTTATGTTTCTTTCTCATTATAAAAGGCAGCAACTAGGTTTCCTGATTCCCCGTCATCCTAATCAGGAATTACAGAATTCCAGTTGTCATACTGTAGTGCTGTACTTCATTCCCATTACACATTGCACCAAATAACTTTATTCTTCCTTTGTCTCAGTTGGATATCACAGAATAGCACTATGTTTCTTTCTTACTACGCAGTGCATCCGATAAGGTTCCCTCTCCATTCTAGCAGCCCACAGCATGGCTTTCTTCTAGCACCGTATTATTAAGCTGCTGTTTAACTCTATTTTTACTGCTAAAACTTTATGATTGTAATTGCACAAGAATTTTTAAATTATGTTGTCTGTTCTCTTGAGGGTTCTGCATTGTGTAAATGCATCTTCAATTTCTTTATGATGAAAGGATGAATTATCCAGTTCAGACTTAACTGTAGCTATGTAGTATTGGCACAGCAGTATTTCAACTGTCCATAGTCAGCAACAACTATGTGCTTTATTTTGATTTTATTTGTCCATTGTGAACTAAGACAGCTGTGTCTTGTGAGGCACTGTTTGAGGGTTAATTAGGGGGGAAGCAGGCAAAATCTTATAAAATGCAGTCTGACTGTGGTAATACTGTTGGTAATCCAGCAAACCAGAGGGAAAGCCAGACAAAAAGGAGAGATGCACACATTGTGTATTACAGTGTACTTAATGCTGTAATTTCATTCTGAAATATTCTCTACTCTTTAAGAAACCTGTGATAGACAGCAATAATTGAATATAGATGAATCTGATATGAATTTAAATATGTAGTCTTTGCTTTCAAATAAAATCAGTCTGAAGCACCATTTGAATTAATTATTTTCCCGTATAAATTTTTATTTATTTATTTACATTTGTTGACCGGGAGTTTGTGCATTTGTTTATATTTTTTGTGACTCATATTACAACTTAATGTTTTTCAGAGAATGTTATACAAAAAGCAATTTATTCTCTCTGGACAGGGAATAAAAATAATATATAATCAGCTCATTCGTATCTTTGACATATATTTTATTATTCAGATTTTTTTTAGATTGGTGGGTTGTTTATACAGATTCTAGCAGTAGTATTTGAACAGTGATTTAATATTTTACAGTCTCATCAGATTTGCAATTACAGCTAGCAACTGCTTCAGTAACTGTGTTACAAAGGCAGATGCTTAGAGTATTCCTGCTGTTCCATTAGTGGATAAGTATATCATAACTATTTTATATATTTCTTCTTTCTATGCTTTCTGATTTATGTAAAATGCTTAGACAGTAGAGACTTACTCATGTTGTAAACATATTATAGGAATTGTAAAAAAGTGGGGAAATTAACATGTAGATATAATTTTTGTTTTAAATATTAAGTCATGTTATTTATTCTCAAGGTGTAATTGTGTTAACAGAATGCCATTGTAGTTTTCATTAGCAGTTACAATGCAGTTGATATTTCTATAATATTGTCACTAATGATTTTACTTCTTGCTTATTTATGTAATGCAAAAGTTATTACAAATTACATATAAAGCCTTTTCTGTAAACAATGTACCTCTTATGGGTTCATAGGAGGTTACTAGGCTAATGGCCCTAGGGCCTTTAGAAGCCTAACCATGTAAAAACCTGTGTACCCTAACTGAACATAGTAAGATGGTCATTGTTAGCAAAGTGATTCTATGATCAGCCCTGAATGACTACCCCTGTTCATGAGGTACATAGGTGCCACCTCCACAGTGAATTTACAGCCACCCATCCAATTGTCAAGGTTGTGCTTAAATAGGGTTATTGAGGAGCTCTGATTCATGTGAAGTGGGAGCTTATTCCAGAGGAGTGTCAATCTCTGGGAAACATATCTGTTTCTCCAGCATGTTCTATTAATGTCACAGGCTAGATTGACATCCCTGGAGCAAGTGACTCTTGTCCCATTTGATTTGCGGTTGTGCAGCACTTCCATTAGGGCAGACTCAGAGACTGCTCTGTAGGCCAGGTATAGGTCGCCTCTCAGCAGCCTGTATGATACAGAGTACAATGACAGGGTTTTCAGTCTCTTCATGTAAGTCACATTTTGGAGGACCTGGATTTTCTTAGTTAGAAATCTCTGTGGTCTCTTCAGTTGCTGCAGGTGCCTGGTGAGATACATACAGAAGGGAGCACTGTACTCAATTAATGGTCTGATAAGGGTCAAGTACAGTGGAATCATAACCTCCTCAGTCTTGGATGTGATGCCCTTATTTATGAGATGCACAATGCAGAAGGCTTTCCTTACCACTATGGACAAATGGTGATCGACATTTAGATTGCTGTCAACTTGTGTCCCCAAGTCTCACACCACTGGGTTTGAGCTTAGAGAGGTGCTAGCTATGTCAGAATTAGCAGGAGCTGCTTCTTTGCCAAAGGGGATAATGAAGCATTTTTTTGCATTTAGTTTTAATCTGTGACTTTGGAACCAATCATTTGTCTGCATCAGCCCCTTCTGTATTATGTTTAAATAGCTGGTGAACTCAATGATTGCACCCAGTTTGCAGTCATCTGCAAAACTAGCAAGCCACAGGCCATCTACTTTTGTCTGGACCTCAGAGAAATAGATTCAAAAAAGTGGAGGGCCCAACTTTGACAGTGTGCGTTCTGTCGGTGAGCCAGTTGGCTATCCATCTAGTGACGTATGGGTTAATCCCCAACTGGGAGTGTTTTTCAATGATCCCTGAGTGGGGGATTGTGTCAAAAGCCTTCACTAAATCAAGATAGGTGGTATGTACTGCTTTGTCTTCATCCAGGGCTTTGGTGACATTCTCAAAGAAGTCCACCAGATTTAACGAGCAAGATTTACCCTTGACAAAACTAAACTGGGGTGGGTCAAGAGTTTGAAAATCACCTGTATCCTTGTTGATAAGGTCCATGATAATTCTTTCCATGGCCTTGCAGATAAGGCTGTTTAGGCTTATGGGTTGATAGTGTCCTGGGTTGACCCCCTTTGTGCAAGGGGATTACTGTTGCTGTTTTCCACTCTGCCGGAATAAAGCCCATGCTTAGGCTATAGTTAAACAGTGTGTCAAGTGGTTCTTCTAGTTCTTATTTTACATTGTTTACTAAGCAACCTGAGATGTTATCTGGTCCCACAGAGGCCGTATTTTTGGCCTTGCAGAGTGCTTTTATGGCCTGTTCTTTGGAGCTACTTGATAGAGGACTGGTGTCAGGAATGCTTTGGGGTATGGCTGGTGGGGGTGGCAGGGTGAAGTTATTACCACATCTGTCAGCTAGCATGTTGGCAATTTCCTCAGGTTCAGTGTGAGTGGTACCGTCCACTATAAATTCAACACACAGCTGGACATTCTCCTTTAGGTTTCAGACATAGCTAAATAATGCTCTATGGTTGTCTTTAGCTAGGGATGCTAATTTAGTCTTGTAAGTAGCCTTAGAGGACTTTACAAGATATGTGATTTGCTTGTTCAAGCAAGCTGTGGAGGGTATTCTTCCTCTGCTGAGTAAGTTTCCTCTTGTTCTTAGATATCAGTTTCTTTCTTTTCTTACTTATACTTACAGTCTACCAGGGTGGCTTATTTTTTTGGGAGAACCTGGTTTTAGTCCTGTCAGGTACAGCTGAGTCAGTACATTTAAGTGGCTATATAGGGCATTTGTGTACTCTTCTGCACAGGAGTCATTGTTGGCTGTTTTAGCAGAGGCTTTGAAACTTTTTATACCATCACTTAGTAAGCGATAGTTTGCTTTGGAGAAATTTTTCAATTTTTTGCTCCTGTGGGGGTATAAGCTCTGATCTTTACTTCAAACGAGACTGATTTATGGTCTGACCTTACCAGGGAGGGCAACACACAGGGGTAGTGCTGTGACCCTCCCTCCTTGCTGGTGAGCACTAGGTTTTGGACATTTGAGCCCCTTGTGGAGTTGCATACCAACTGTTTCAGGGCATTCTAATTAACAAAATCCAGGATCCTCATCGCGATCATGTTTATGCTCGTGTAAGTCACTCAGTCAATGGAAGGATAGTTGAAATCTCCCATAACCAGTGGTGGCTGGTGACTTCAAATCAAAGGGGGGTTGCAGGAGACAGCTGAATGGGTGGGGTCAATGGGAATGGGTGTGGCCAGCTAGAAAGGGGAGGAGCTATGCTCAAAACCATAAAAACTGTAACTTTAATTAAATATGCAGCCCTGGGTGCCAAACCATCATTATGAGAGTCCAATCAAGACAAAATGAAGTGTAGAAGAAAAAAATATTTCAATGCATTGGCTGCATGACACCTTAATTAATATCTAGATGGAAACAAAAAGGCTGTGAGGCATGAAAAAATAAATTACTTTTTAAATAGATTACTGGAATGCCAGTCAAAGTGACGTAAAAGAAAAACAAGCAGCACTCAACTCAAACCACTTCTCCTGGCACTGCAGTTCTAATTATAATTTATATTCAGCTTTTTTAAAGTACCAAGAAACATGCTGAAAGTAGCAATCTCTGTGATACTCCCACTTGTAAAAATGTTTCTTATCCAAAAAAGACCTGCTGCCTGACAACTATCTACTTGTTTCATGGGGAAAACATGATCAAAGTAAAAAATGAAAAGCAAACAAGAAACAAGCTCAAGATACACTGCTTAAAGGATTACTGCACAGGTTATGGACCACACACAATAGATTGGGATTCTGTTTAGTTTGCAGGTGAAGCCTGCAAAGATGAGTGCAAGTCTCCAACAAATGTAATGAGCTTCTTAAAATAATGTAATCCTGTCTTTTATTACAAATACTGTCATATGCATTTCAATACCCAAGGCATATACGTTATCTAGTTATGTAAGTATTCTCTGCATGGCAACAACAGAAAGGCTTTCAATGTTGGCAATTCTTTAACAATATGCTTATTAAAGCTTACTTACATCTTACAATCTCAGACAAGCTTACCTGATGGTCATTAAAGCATTGCTACTTAAACACAGAGCAACAGGCACTTTCTGAATAATAAGCATAAATCAACAGTATAAAAATATGACAGAAACCAGAACATTCTGCAAAATCAAGGACAGATGAAAAGCCACTGTAGTACTTGTGTCCACCTTGAATGGGGGGATACTCTGCACATTTATACTGCATAACTGCTCCTTGCCTTGCTTGGACACATCAAGAGTCACTAGATGAAGAAGTAGGGTGCAACAAGTATGTCACAATTTGAAATGTGATGGCCCTGACACATTTGTCATACCTCTCAACCTCAGAGCAAGAAATCTGGACAAAGCCATACATAGAAGTGGGACAAAGACCCAAAAATAAGGACAATTTTTAAATATTGCTCTTATCAACTTAGAAAGATAATAGAATAGTACGTCTTGCATTAGTATGAATTTTCTGAAGGGTATGAAATCTGAAACTGAAATGCCTGTCATTATTTTCTAACTTCAGTCTTTAATGATTTGCCACTAATTTGCCAAAACAACACAATTGTATGAAAAACGGACCAAAAATGTGATGCAAAAATATAAAATAGCCATACAATACAGCTGGGAACCTATTAAAGAAGGGACATTTTTTTAATATTAGTACTGCTAACTTGAGCAGCTGACAAAATAAAAGAATCTACATGCATTTCTGAAATAAAAGTAATCTATAACTCTGATTATTACAGTTATTTATTAATTGTAAATCCTCCACGTTTTCTTCCAAAATTGCCATTTTGTGAAGGGATTATTAGGGGAAGAGCAACATTTTGAGGCAAAATTGGGGACAGTTGAGAGGTTTGGATATGCCTAATTCTATAAAGCAATTAATTTGCACGTACCTCTCAATGTGTTAATGCAGGAAATCTGGACAAGGCCAAATGTATTAGGGTAACATATAAACAGTACTAAAAATTGCTCTTGTATAAACTGAGACAAGTTGATAGAATAACAGGTCTTGCTTTAGCATGCATTTTTCTGAGGGCTGTGAAGTTTGAAACTCAGTGTCTGTCATTATTTAGTGACTTAATTCCTAAATAATTTGCCAGAAAAACACAAATTTTATGAGGAACAAACCAAAAATAAGAAGCAAAAATCTGGACAGTTGAGAAGTATAGTTCAGCCGGGGCTGACTTTGAGTTTGCCACCCTCCCCCCCCTCATAAAACCATGGTGGAATGGAGCCTCCACCCTGCAGCCATTCCAATGAACCATAACTTGGCTATTTCACCCCATTTACCATAAACACTAATGTGCATACTGCTTTACTTCTGCGATGATTTGTACTTCATTTGAAAGGGTTTTTTTTTTTGCATTTTACAGCACAAACAGTAATAGATATCTGCTAAACAAAGCAATGCAGTCTCACAATGAAAACAGACTTAGCATTAAAAGTTCTCTGCCCTTGAAACTCACATTCATTGAAACAGCAATGAAACCTACATTCAAAGAAAATACATTTTGCCAGTGGCAGATAAAGATTAAATTTGGGTTTGGGCTGTTTTTAAATCACAGGCCCCTTGCACATGAAACATACACATGCTCTTTCATACACCTTCCTGACTGTATTAAATTATATTCCCTGTACAATACAGTACAGTTTTAAAGGGCATTTTAAATTTATTGTTTTGGACATTTTTCCAGTAAACAATGAAACAAAATGCATGCACCAATAATGACAAAACTGCCCAATTCAGAACATTGCCATCATAAAAGTCTACTCAAACTTCTACAGTCCACCAGTATCAGTAAATATGCACAATCTCTTTAGAAGTAAATGTCATCTAAATAATTCCACATTAAAGAGATCTGTAACTAATGAAGAGGTTGCTGCTAGCAAACAAATTTATATTTCATTGTTTCATCTACAAATAAATTGCCTGTTGCTTTTGAGGAATAAATTGCCTATGCTACACTAAAAAATGATATGCTAGTAGTATTGCAATAGGGAATGGATGACAAACTGATAACAGGTTCATAGTTACTAGGTATTTTCACCAAAAAGGAGTGCAGTATCCAACCCCTTTGCAACACAATACAGTATCAGCAATGCATCTACCTACTGTGGGAGTAGAACCCACAGCCTTCTGCATCAAAAGCAAGTACACTACCTGTTGTGCTATTATCAATGCAAGCAGGCTCAGCATAAGCAACACTAAACTTTTGCTCCCCTGCAGCTCTGAGCTCCTTGTAAAATCTACTCAACACTCAGCTGTATCTCTGAACTTTGCAGCACAACAAATCTGGAAAAAGCCAAAATTTATTGGGGGGGGGGACAAAAGCCCAAAAACCAGGGACACATTTTAAGCATTGCTTGTACAGTGTTGGAAAGTTGCTAGAATAAAATGCTGTGTTACCACCATACATTTCACTGCCAAGTCTTGAACCCATGACTCTGTGCAAAACAGTCAGAGCAACATACCACTATGGCAAATCAGCTGTTTTGTGAAAGAGAGGAAGAATGAAACTTAAATGGCTACCATTTAGTGAATTCAGTTCTCACCATAGCTATCAATCTCTTAGCATAAAACACCTGAACATAGCCAGTAATGGGGGAATACAGCCTACAAACATATTCAGTGAATTCAGTTCTTACCATAGCTCTCAACCTTAGCACAAAAAAACCTGGATGAAGCCAATAATGGGGGAATACAGTCCCACAAATAGGGACAAATTTCAAATACCCATCTTATAAACTTAGAAAATTGCTAGAATAAAAGGATTTGTGTTACCATGTACTTTCTGAAGAATATTAAGTCTGAAATTTAAATGCTTGTCATTTTTATTTATTTGACATTTGTTAACCAAGTCTGACTTGGAACAAAAGACAATTTTCAGCAGAGGCCCAGGAGAAACACTCCAGACACATGGCTTTATAAGATGGGAGGACATCAGAGCAAACCCACACAAACATAGGGAGGACATGCAGACTCCACACAAAAGGCACCCCAGCCAAGAATCAAACCAGAGAACCTGTAGCTGTTAGGTAACAATGCTACCACCGGACCACTGCTCTGTTGACTTTGTAAGGACACAAAAATGCAGAAACCACAGATTTTATGAGGAACAGAACAAATATGAGGGAAAAATCTGCAAATATTTTACAAATGGTGGTGGGTAGGGAATTCAGGCTCTTGCTACCTGGGCCTAAGGTACAGTGCTCAATTTCACACATACACACACACACACACACACACACACACACACACACACACACACACACACACACACAAACACACCTTCCTTACCTCAAAGTCATGTCCAAGTCCATAAAACGCACATCCACCTTGTAATATCCAAGCAAGTCCTTCCTCAAAGTCTGTAAAGTGCATCCACCTTGTAACATCCAAGCCCACAACGAGAACAAAACATCCTTCCCACGAGAGCAGGCTGGGTGCTATCAGCCTGTGGATGTTGCAGTCCGATCCACCTTCAAGTCTATGCAGTTGTAACTGCACAGACATCTGGGATAGTGCTGCTGAATGCTCTCTTCCTAATCTGGACTTCTGGTGAGACAGTCTGGATTCTGTGCGCATGCTCCAGACTAGTTCACCAGCAGTCCGGAAATGCCGCGAGTGTGCATGCATGATGTTCCGTGACTCATTTTATTTTTGCATTTTCTTTTATTTTATATTTTCTTTTTCTTTTTGTTTACAGCTGGGGGGGCTGGAGTCCTGCAGCCCAATAGCACAAGCCACCCCTGCCCATAACCTTGGTGTTTAGTTGTATACTGAGTGACCCTAGCAAGTCCAGGTAGGTGGTGTGCTTCTTCTGGTTCATGGTGGGGGACTTGTAGTTAGCAATATTGTGGTAGGGTATTTTGCCTATAGTTATTTGAACCTGGAGTAGCTCAAGAGAGTTGTACTGTTTTACTAGTCTTGAGGTGTATTTGGATTTAATGAAGATAGATACACCTCCACCTTTAGTTCTTTCATGCTCATTTTGAGGTCTGAATGAGTGAAAGGCATCATAGCCTTGTACAACTGGGGTAAAATGTCTGGAATTTCCTGTATTAGAACCCCACACCACATGTATGGTAACCCTACACTTACACAATGGGGACTTTACAACCCATGTAAGCTGCCACCAGCTCAGGCAGATGGCATGATGGTTTAACATCTTTCCAACGCCTACCACCAGTAGTGAACATGAATCAAGACAGTTTTGGGATAGAATCCCAGGAGTACTGCATTCCATTACTCTCCACAGCAGTTTTAGTGTTGGAACCTTGAAGCTAACCATGTGGCATGAGAATAGATCCCATAGCCTCCTAGTGCAGTATTGCTTAGCAATATAAAAATTGAGTACAGTACTTAGGATAGTCTGATGAATTTCTTTTATGTCTTTTTTCCAATGTATTGCAAATCTTTTTTTTTCTTTCTTATTTGGAGTCATCCTGACCTTGAATCCAGTATGCTGCAAATATTTTTTTTTCCTCAAATGAGTCTAATGCACATTATTTCAACTGCACAGCATGGACTATCTGGTGGAATTATAAAACTAAATAGAATGCTCTTCATATTTTTACAGCTGTTCAAAGTACAGCATGGCATGGCATGTATGTCAGTATAAAAATCCAGTGTTTTAAGCTAATGTATTTGGTTCTTGTGTTGCTATTATTCTTTTTCATTGTGCTGCAAATCTATTTTTCATTCATCTGAGCAATCCTTACTTTGTACCCACTGCAAAATGTAGGGCACTCCACAAAGTTTAGGACACCCTGTGCCATTATTAAACCAAATCCATTGTTCTGAAATTCCAACTATGCAAACTAAGGTAAACAATCAGTATCTTAGTTCGTACTTGTTTTATATTCTTCCGCAACATCATTGCCTAATCATACAATACAAACACTGTTGTTTTGTCATGCATTAATCAGGTTTTTGTTTATTTTTTTCATATCACTCACATTATTATTAATCAACAAGTGTAAATCAAAATACAACACTGCATATTGTCTGCCATTAATAAAATATTAACAATGCTATGTGAGTCAACATTTGGCATTGGCAAATTATTGTTTATTGACTGAGTTAGTCCCACTAGGCACATGGCTTACTTTCTGGGGGACCCCAAGTGTTTTTTATACATACAGGGGAAGGTTGGGAGTTTCACAATGGTGCATTGGGTAGTGTTGTCACCTCTCAGAAGAGATTTTCCAGTTTGATTCTCAGCTAGGGAGCTTTTTGTGCAGAATCTGCATGTGCTCCCTGTGTTTGTCTGGATTTTCTCTGGGTGCTCTGGTTTCCATCCACATTCCAAAGACATGTAGTAGGTGGATTGGACACTCTAAGTTAGGTGCGTGTGTGTGTGCGTGTGTGCGTGTGTGTGTTATGGAAGAACAAATGTGGCAGGGCTAGCCACCTGTCCTTGTGAATATTGGCTCTAAGTGATTGTCACTGTTGAAGTGACACTCTGACCCATGTGTAAAAATTGGAAAAAGTGGTTGTGGATGCATGGATAGAAAGTTTGGTCAGCATGCTAGGCAGATTTCCCTGCTCATTGGTAGATGGTGCCATTACACTATGTCTTATATGGAGTATATGGAGGATGATGTGTTGCGGAAAATCACTGAAATATAAGTGACTTTAATAATACCAAATGTTGTGCTGCCATGATATAAAAAGACCTTATATTTGAATACAGAGAACGTATGAAGTGAAATCATACTGCTTCTTGATATGAAGGGGGATGAATTTATATTACTGTAGCATGAGCAGTGGTTTACTGAGTAATTTATGCAAAATCAACAAAATTACGTGAACCATTAAGTGCATTTGGAGAAGGTTACTTCAGATTATGTTATAATTAAGCAAGACATGGATAAAACTGTAAACAAATATTCCTAGGCTATTTGCTCAGGTGAAGCTATGACAGGTTCTGATAAAAAAAAAAAAAAAAAGAATGTTTTGATTACAGAAAGCTGAAGACCGTTCAACCTAACAGCTATGAATTTATAGATGACTGTTTTTGATATCTATAATTTTTAGACAACTGTTTGATATGACAGCACAACAAATCAATTAGTTAGGACCACTAATTCACTTGGACTCTGAATCTTCTTAATGTATTTTTGTGCATTTCTGTGAGTGTAAGAAGACACACATGAATGGGTAATTCTTGATTGTGGAAAGGTTAAAGGCAGATATCCTTGTCTTTTCATACTATGAATACAGTTGCTGCAACTCAGAAGTGTCCGATACATGAAGTAGATGAATGCTAGTTAATACTGCTTTCTGAAAGTGTGACTGAACTGCAAACAACATGAGGTAATGAATATTTTCTGAGGGATGAAAAGGTTATGTGTCCTCCAAGGTAGAAAATAAGTTATACATATTTAATCTGCCTTTTTGGATGCAGTTTAAGGTATGGGATAACAGACTAAAACTGTTAATGGTATCAGGCTTATGAGCACATTATTTCTAATTGCCTATAAAGAAAGTGTGAAGCATGAGTAATGGGTGGATCATAGCAAAGATAACTGGGTGGCGAAATTCAGACATTGTGGGTATACAGGAACTTACTGGATGGACGATACACAAATTAGACAATATTGACATAAGTGACAAGACAGGGGTAAGGAAATGCTGACTAATGAAAAATAATGTGAATATGTTGTACCAAAAAGTTGTCTGATTGCAGAGTAAACATGATGAAAACAGAATGCAAATAGTAAATGTGCACGTATGTAGCTTTACAAAAGGAAGAAATGAAGAAGTTAAAGAGAGGACAATCTACAGAATAGATATAGTAAACAAAGGGGGATAAAAAGGAAAATAAAAAGTAGAATATAAAAGAAAGAACCAAGAAAATAGAAATGTTAGATGGCAGTATGAATTTTTAACACTGAATGTAAATAGTATAAAGAGTGAGATTCACAAATATACTGTTTTGAAGTGGCTTCTGGGTTTATGAAACAGTATTTATTGTTTCTTTGATATAAGTTATATAAATGAACATAAAAGGAACAATTTGAAAGTGTGACTGAACTGCAAACAACATGAGGTAATGAATATTTTCTGAGGGATGAAAAGGTTATGTGTCCTCCAAGGTAGAAAATAAGTTATACATATTTAATCTGCCTTTTTGGATGCAGTTTAAGGTATGGGATAACAGACTAAAACTGTTAATGGTATCAGGCTTATGAGCACATTATTTCTAATTGCCTATAAAGAAAGTGTGAAGCATGAGTAATGGGTGGATCATAGCAAAGATAACTGGGTGGCGAAATTCAGACATTGTGGGTATACAGGAACTTACTGGATGGACGATACACAAATTAGACAATATTGACATAAGTGACAAGACAGGGGTAAGGAAATGCTGACTAATGAAAAATAATGTGAATATGTTGTACCAAAAAGTTGTCTGATTGCAGAGTAAACATGATGAAAACAGAATGCAAATAGTAAATGTGCACGTATGTAGCTTTACAAAAGGAAGAACTGAAGAAGTTAAAGAGAGGACAATCTACAGAATAGATATAGTAAACAAAGGGGGATAAAAAGGAAAATAAAAAGTAGAATATAAAAGAAAGAACCAAGAAAATAGAAATGTTAGATGGCAGTATGAATTTTTAACACTGAATGTAAATAGTATAAAGAGTGAGATTCACAAATATACTGTTTTGAAGTGGCTTCTGGGTTTATGAAACAGTATTTATTGTTTCTTTGATATAAGTTATATAAATGAACATAAAAGGAACAATTTGAAAGTAAACTGAATGATGAACTGGTTTGAGAATTAGTTCTAAAGAATGTATTATAGTGACAATATTATTAAGAAAAAGAAATAAAATAAAGATGCAAAACTTTGTGGTTATAAAGCCAGGGAGGGCTATATGTTGTTATCCATTAATAAATAGGCTGCATTGAAGTATGTGTGCTATGTATGCAGCAAATGACAGTAATATGAGTGATTTTATTTAGAAAGTGACACTGTATTCGAAATAAATGCGTAAAATGAAATTCTAAGGTTATGAGGACTGAGCATTCTAATTGTGTTATAAGTAGAGAGTGGGTTAAGACATGAAGAGTAAAAAGGAAATATTTGTCCAAATGTAAAGGAATTCATACATTAGTAGGACACACAATTTACATGTTAAATAGTTAATGAGTGTGCAGTGGTGGGAAATTGTGTAATTCTGGAAATTCTAGAAAAAAAATGATCATACAATTGTTTGATGTACAGTAACGAAACTTACACAAGAAATAAAAATGAAGCACTATACATTTTAGAATCAATGCAAACGTTTTACAAGAGTTAAAACAATATGCAAACTTATTCCAGAAAACTTGTACTGATAGAAGTCTTCCATATGAAAATTGGACAGTTTGGCAAAATACCATTAAGAACAGGATAGGAACAGTTTAAGTTACAAAGGAAACACTGAGAAAAGCTCACCCAGACTGTGCTACAATTTGCTGTGATGGAAAGATTTCTTTGTTTTTGGTTTCTTTTATTTTGTATTGCTTCACTGCATTCTTTTATTTTTTGTATTGTGATTTATTTTCTTTACACTGTGTTTTACTTGTATTCTTCTTTTAATTGCATATTTAAACTAGTAAAGAGACCACAGATGTATATTTTACGAGTCACACAGAAATTAAGTTTTAACCCATCCTCCCTCCCTGGCATTATTTGTTTTTTAAACTCAGCTGTCTTTCTAGTTGCCTACCCCTTGTGTTAATTTGACCACATATCTCCTTCCCTCTCCTCTTTCATTGGCTATTGTGAGTAAGCACAAAATTATAATTTTGTGAAATCACTCCCCTTCAGATATTTAAATTTACTGGCCATCCTACTATATTCCAGAGAACCAGAATACAACGTGCCCACCCCTTCCAATCTATCTTGCTCTTTTAAAATTAGTGGCCCTCCATTTAGATAGCTAAAGCTTAAGCTACTCCCTCTTTCATATCTAACTGCTTAGTGCACACTGTAACTGTTAGGATATAAACCCATTTTTTGCATCATACCTTTAAAATCTGCAACATCTACTCCAAAACCACCAATTATTGGAGAGCCCACATTCTACCTCTCAGTAGTCATCTTGGGATTAGTGCTTCTGTTTTGCTCCTGATTGAGAGAAAGAACACAGGGACATCATTTCCTGGTGACTGCTGATCACTGGGAAGCCTAATATATGCTTCATAGTTACCAGCTTGGAATTTGTGTTTATATTGTGCTCCTGGTGAGAGAAAGAGCAGAGTGCATTGATTCATGTCTATTTCTGACTGGGCAGTGAGTGTGTGTTTGACCTTCCTAATTGGTCTGGTTGCTACTCTAGGCATTTACCATGAAAAGGCTACAACAAGCCTACAGACCCTTGCATCATCTGGGAGAAGACTGTTGATCACCAAAGAGCCTGTGGCCTGCTTCTTGTCTTGGGATTCGTGTTACTGTTTTGCGTCTGGTGCGAGAAGAAGCAAAAGAGTATCCCAGCAGCATGAAGCTATGGTGAGACCAGCTCTAGTAGTAGCCATGTGGTAGCCATTCAGGCGACTCCCCTCTTTTCATCATTCTTGACACGCTAATTCTTTCTTTTCAGTAAGTACTGCTTGATTTGCTGCTGTCTAACCCAACTTCAGAATATCTGTGGAAATAATTCATCCATAAATCATCATGGTCTATTTATAAGTTTCTCCTCAAGTGTTTGGCAGTGCCCTTTATAGAAGACACAGACACCTTGAGTTGACATTTTTCCAGTAAAGGCACCATTGAAATTTCAACAATACCTAGTTGCAAACAGGACAACTAATTTGCAGTGACTTGCACTGCCCCCAGAGCTTCATACTGGATACTCCGGACATTACATTACATTCTCATTCCAACTGTCTAATGGACATGTACTTACCCACTATCTCTGTTACAAGCTTGGTGGATATGGGCAGCCTGAGGCAGTGTAGAAATTACCTCATGTTTACTGACAACCGGTTAATTCTCAAACAATCTGATATGGTATGTGAGAGATGTATTTACACAATGTCACTGCAGGCAAAGGTCTCACATAAACGCACTCCTAATGCCAATAAGGGTGTCAGTAGTACACATGCTGCACCGATCACAAAAAAGTCAAAGCAGACATTTAGAACCACATATGCTGATGTACTTAAACGTAACCTTTCTAAACCACAAAAACCTCCTAGATGAAGTTCACATAACAAACACCCTCACCAGTCACAAATGCACTTTTCAAAGCAACACCCTCATCAAAACATACAGCCACATCTCATGGAGCCTCTACTTCTAAGCCCATAAGGCAAGCTACCACACAATCCAACATTCTAGTCATTGGAGATGCCATCATGAGATACACTAATGTCCCTCTCACAAGGCTGAGTAAGGAGAAAGTCACAGTCAGTTGCTTATCAGGGACCAGAATCCACAGGAGAAAAGCACTCTCATCAAACTAAACAAACAATTCAGAGGACAAATAAAGCCTACCAAACCACAAGGCATTATTTAGCTATGTCCACAACCTCAAAGGCTGCACACAATTGTGTGCAGTGCTCATTGTTAATGGAGCCACCTAAACTGAGCTAGAAGATATAGCAAACCTACTGGCTGACAAATTTAGATCCCACTTTAACTCTCTCTCCCCATTAAACTTCCCTCAGGAAATACTGTCAAATATGACCCCCCCCCATTATCACTATAAAACATGTCCTTAATGCTCTCTCTAAAGCTGCATCAATGGGCCCAGACAATATCCCAGGATCCCTTCTAAATAGCATGAAACATCACCTATCAGGACCTCTGGTGTTGCTATTTAACTGTAGCCTCCAAACAGACTTTGTGCCTCATGAATGAAGAACTGCAATAGCCATCCTTGTGCACAAAGGTGGGACATCTGTAGACCCTGGAAACTACAGATCCATAAGTCTCACTGGTCTCACATGCAAACTCATGGAAAGAATTATCATGGAAATAATCAATAATGACATAGCAAACCTCCAGACACTGGACCCAACACAGTTTGGTTTTGTCAAAGGCAGGTCATGCCTACTCAACCTGGTGGACTTCTTTGAGAAGGCCACTACAGTAATGGATGAGGGAAAAATCATTCACACTGTCTACCTTGACATGACCAAGGCATTTGACACAATACCCACTCAGGCATTGTTGAAAAACTTAAGAGGTTAGGTACAAACCCTTATTTCACCCAGTGGATATCCAGCTGGCTCACAGACAGAATCCAGGAAGATATAATTGGTGAGTCCACCTCTACAAAGAGGCCAGTCACAAGCTGAGTCCCTCAGAGATCGGTCTTGGAACTGTTCCTTTTTGGCATTTACTTCTCTGAAGTTAAGGCCAATATGAATGGCCTCTGGGTGACTAAATTTGCAGATGATTGCAAATTAGGAGCTGTCACTGAATTCCTCACTGACACAAATGTTCTCCAGGAAGGGCTGATACAGACAAATAACTGGTGTCAGAGCCATGGACTAAAGCAAATTCCCAAAAAATGCATAATAGTATCCTTTGGGAAGTCATCCACCCCTGGTGACTATCATATTGACAGCACAGCCCTGAGAGCTGACCCACTAGGCAGGGACTCGAGGACACACATAGACAGCAATCTAGCCTTTGGCATCACGTGCCTACAGTAGTGAGGAAATCATTCTGTGCTGTGCAACTTATAAGCAAAAGTATGGCATCTAGGTCCAAAGAAGTAATTTTTCCTTTGCATTCGGCATTCATCAGACCTATTACAGAGTACTATGCCCCTGTTGGTAGGTACTTAACCAGGCATATCCAACAACTGGAATGTCCGCAGAGGTTCCCTGCTAAAAGAATACAGGGTGTAAGTAACATGCCCTATGCAGACTGCCTCAAAGCACTACCCCTGTATTCTGTCAACTACAGGCTGTTGAGGGGTGATCTATGCCTGGCATACAAGGCATTGTCAGACCCACTCTGATGGACTTCCTGCATATCTACAAAACAAACAAAAATTACCCTTTCTAAAGACTTAAACATTGCCTGTGGCATGCATAGGATATGCTGGAGAGACAGGTGTTTATCTCAGAGACTACCCCTTCTCTAGATCAAGCTTCCCATCCATGTAAAGCAGAGTTCCTACTTAACCCAATTCAAGTGTAACTTGGATAACTGGATGGGAAACAGGAAATTCATCCCTGGTCTGGCACCTATGTCTCTAATGGCCACAGGCAGCCTGTAAATGGTTCACCTCCCAAGCCCTTGCTTCCACCTAAGGGTACCAGAACTTGTCAGAGATTTAGGATGCATGGCCAGGCTTAAAAAGACCCACGTGGTCATTAGTCTTGTATGCACCTATGAACCTGTAAGATAAGCAAGTTATTTAGATATTTTGAATATAATTGCATATAATATCATATGAATTATTCTGCTGTATTGCTGAGGTTTGTTATACCTGGAGAAAAGAGGAGGTACTTCTGCTTTTAACTACTGCTGTTAAGAAGAAAGTATATCATATAAGAGGCCGAATGTGGTATATACCAGTAAAGAGATGTCATACATCATGGAAGATTACATCAATAGGATGTATAAAGGTAAAAAGTAGGACTTTTGTGGATGGGGAATCAATAAATTAAATGTAAAGAGGGAAATAAAGATAAACACAAGTAAGATTATCTGTTGTAAACAACAAGCAGCACATCTTGAAAAAGGCCTTACGTTACACGTTTTATAAAGATTGTGTTAATGAGAAAAGAGAGGTTTTAATGTGTGTTTTAATGAATGATTGGAGAATGAAAGCAATTATAGGGACACATTAATGTTAATTGTTGAGTGGAATGATTATAAATTTTAGAAACATGGAAGACTGTCATTATCAAATTGTGATTATAGGCATTTTTTGAAAATAATACAATTAAGAATGACTAAAGTTGCAGTTAAAGTGGTGTTAAAGGAGGATTATAGGATAGCAAAATGAAAGGCTATAAGAAACGTTTTCTTAATTATACAGAGAGTTGGAAGTATAAAAGAAATATGTGAAATTAGTGGCTTGGGACATAAAGCATATCGAATGATAAGTCACAGATAGATGGCAGATATGATTAAATGTTATGTATTTGTATTAAGATGTTTAAATTACTAGGGAATGCTTATAGAACTACAGCTTTACTCCCATTACTAAGTGGTTATTTCATTAATTCAGTTAGAACAATGAATGGAATTAGGCAGGGTTGCCATATGTTATTTACTTTTTGAGTTAAAATCAAGTGCTGTGAAACGCAATGTAGTTAGGATACGAAGAACTGAAAGTTGTACACAGGAAAGGGTTATTGCTGCTCACTGTTTTGTCATATTTTGATAATTTTAATAGTATACTAAAAATGAAAAGTTGTTGAATATGCTGTTAGTTTAGCAGAAGACAGGTTAAATTAGTTAATTTAATGGCAGAGGTGTAAAGGTAAGAAATGAAAATAAGAGAATAAAAAGTATTATTCAGACAGAAGGACAGAAATGTTATCTATAAAACTGGATAAAGGAGATATAGTATATGAAGCAATGAAAAAGGGTACTGGAAACATGAAAGAAGGTATATAGTATATGAGGCATTTACTATGAGTTATAGGAAAAGCAATAACATAATAAAATCTGTTTTGATATGCAATAGTATATATTTAGCAGGAGGTTACCTGAGAATTTGAAAACTGAAATGTTGCCGTTTTTTGGCAATGTGTAAATCAGAACTGAACTCCATTAAGAGGGAAAGTTATAGAAGGACAAGTGACGTAGATGGTTAAGGATTATTCATTCTGTATTTAATTGTTTTTCTCCAAAATTGCATTACATTTTGGACTTTATTACCGAGACATGGGATTCAGTAATATGGATGTATTAGGCATAAAATAAAGGGATTGGGTAGATGTTAACACAGGAAAATTGAAGTATGACAATGGAGTGAAATATAAGACATCTAAAAAAATGAAATTATGAAACCTAGATAGTATAACAATGCAAAGAACATTGGACAATTATATGAATGCAACACAGAATAGTGTTCAAAAAGATTTAAAAAATGACACTGAAAAGGGGAAAGATGTAATTAGTGAATGTTTAGGAATGTTTAGATCTTTTAAAATATTCTGTTATATTGTCAGAAAACAGTGAAATTACTATAAAAAGAAAATCATGTGTTAAATATAATGGTGTAATTGTGAAAAAAGTGTAGATTTTTTTGAAATGCAACAGGATTATAGAATATTGTGAAAAGCTGGAGTTACTCAGCTAAGGATAGTGTTGTCAAACTGAACAGTGGACAATATACATTGTGGGTATTATAATTATGAATGTTAAAAATTATATGATTAGTTCAGGTCAGGTGGTTGTACCTGCTTGATGAAAAATATAGAAGATGCATACAGATCTTGTATAACAAAAAGTGAGCTAATAAAAGGGTTATAATAGAACTCAAACAGATGTATGCCATGCCAAATTAAAGGTTGTTTTATGTAATGTTTGTTGATTTTTATTTGTATTTGGCATAGTGGTGTAGCAGAATACACTGTTGCCCCATAACATTTGGTTCTGTGGCTTGGTTCCCAGCATGGATTCTTTCGCTGCAGCATGAATACACTCTTTTATTCCATGAGAATTTCTGCTGGGTCCATTTCCTCCTACATTGCAAACAAATGCTGTTATTGAACTGTCCATCTTCTGAAGTGTCTGCAGATATATGTGCCCTACATTAGGCTGACATTTTACACAGGCGTCATTCTCTGCCTTGTGCAAGAGGAGTGTCAGGATAGGCTCCAGCCACTCATGACCCAGAAGACAACAAAACAGAGACTGGAGAATGAATGCATGAGTGAAAGTACTTTTAAATTTTGTAGAATTCATATCAAGTCACCAAAGGAAATTTTAAAACACTGAAAACTACATTCAGCAAACTTCAAGGTATACTTTTTCTAGAGGCAAGTCCCCTTCTACTTCCATGGATGGGGGGGGGGGTGCCCTGTACCTCCTTAAATGATCTATATACATATATACTAATTTCACTGTTGCACAACAGTGGGGAAAAGTACAAACTCTATTAACTCTGAAAGTGATTTTCAGCAAAATTACTTTGTGATATCGGTACTCATTTAAACAACCTTCACACACCAGTTACAATCCCATTTAACATATGTATTAACACTCACACATGCACACAAACACATACAAACACACACACATACACATAAAATAAAATCAATACAGTTCTTGTTTTTTTACATATATAAAGCAAACACGAACATTTACTTTCCTCCCTTCTCTTACCAAAAAGTACAGGTGAGCATTCAGGAAGCTACAACCCAAAAAGTGTAGGTCATTCATTCAAAGTTTTATTCATTTTTAGGTTTTTATGAATGAATAAATGACATTGTTTAGTCTATATGTAACCATTTATGAATTCCTGTAAAATTAATCAAAGATCTTATACACCAATTTTCCACAACCAGCAAAACATGCAGCTAATTGCAAAGTGTTCAACAGAACTTTATTCTTAAAAACTGACAAGGACAAAACCTGGTAAATAATGTAATTCATTCATTAATTTATTCATTATGTCTTTATGCATAAATGATTGAACGAATCTCTATCAAGATGACATATTTTTGCAGGCAAAGACCTTCTTATAGTGTTCACACAATATTTTTTCCTAATTGTGCTACTGATCATCATAGGCAACTACTGGACCATTCATAAAAAGCTTGCCAAAGCCAAAAGATTGAAAACAGCAGCACAGGTCATTCATTTGTTCATTCAACATTTACTGAATGAAAGAATAAATGATTTTTGTTAAAATAATGTGACTTTTATTGTTTATTCTTTTTTATTTGTTTATTTTGCCATCCTGGACTGTTAACAGTGTTGGTGCTGACCACTTTTACTGCCTGCTATAAATTCTGCACAGTTTATACAATTTTGTATCTTCGGAAAGGTACATGTTGTGTACTTCAGATTTGGTACATCAGGAAAGAACATGACAGTTGAGACCTATGCATTGATGATTGTCACCACTATCAGTATTCAGTATTATAATCCTTACGTTTCTGAAGAAGAAGCCCAAGAGTACATCCTAGACCACCGCCTGATTATATATGACCTGCCAGAAGGACCAGCGAGTCACATCATCAAACGATCCTAGCAAGTATCATAAAACGAATAAGTTAAAGGACCTGAAGGGTTGAAGTTAAAATCTTTTTACCCAGATCAGTTTTAAAGTCCATCACATCCGCTATAGTCTATGCTCGTTCACTTGGCATATTATCCAAATTTAAAAGGTCATCATGAAATTCAAGGTCTTTGGGTGTTCTCAAGGTGAAATATAGAAGCACCACACTAGCACCTACTCTAAAGAGTGAGCTCTGAGTAGAAGATTCTATCTCCTCTCATTTACAGGAGCTCTTGAGGGTTAATATATGAGAAGGGAGCAGGACTTTTCCAGGTCATGGTGTTCAGCTGGACTTTGGGCATAAAAGTTTGGTTCCATTCTCCTTCCTCAAAGTGAAATGCCATTCACTAGTGAATATTAAGACTGTTCCTTTAGGCCTAGCATACTACCTTGTGACCTCTCCTTTTTGTACTGATACCAGCTTCTAACGTCAAGAAATTGTTCACCATATTGCAGCATTTGACCAGAATGCATTCGGAGTGCAGTCTGCAACAAGTTACTAAATTTTCTTTGATGCTAGAGTCTGATTTGAAGCCCCATTCTCATTTTGATTTTGCACTGTATTTGGTATGTGCTTCCAAATCATGTGCCATATACGGTCCCCAGTATCAACTATTCATGTAACTGTCATACGGGTCACAGGGGTGAAAGCAGGATATGGGAGAAGGTGGAAAAGGAGATTTCCATCTCACAGTTGTCTACCACTACACAGTCCAAGGAGTGCAAAACTCTCTTTTGAAACAGTCAAAAGCAATGAATCTTCCTTCTCTGCATTATCACCACTTCAGGATCATCCCTTTGTGAGTTCAACTTCAGTCAGTCAGTTTTTATTTAAGTGTTTCATTGAGAACAACACTTCAATCAATCTGTTTTTAAGTGTTTAACTGGGAATGCATCTTCAATCAACATTTCTTTAATTGCTTAACAGATAAGTGCTTTATAAAACATCACAAGACACAAACAGAACACAGTAAGTAAAGTTAACAAATGTAGTATAAAAAGAAAAAAATGAAAGTTTTTCCAGTCCAGATAGCCTTTGGAAAATAATCAGTTTACACTATATTAAACATTTATAACAATGCTGTGGTTCCAAAATAATGTTTACAAAAAAAAAAAAAGCTTCACTCAGCATTAGCATTCAAGACAGCAAGTGGAACTCAGCACCAGAACAGTTGAACAAATTTTTTTGATTGGTTTGCAAAGTATACAATCCAGAGAAACAAACATCAAGTCCAAAGAGACAAGAGAGGCAGAATATCAGGAAAGTTATTAAAAAAACAGCCAGTTAGCAAGCAAACTAAATCCTGTCATGATATTAGAATTCCCAGACCCTCCATTCACAGAAAGGCAAGCTGTTTGGTACACAAAACCTGGCTTACAGGCTCCCAGCATTTGCAATTTTTGCATATAAAGTTCAAAAAGTTCAGAAATAGGTAAAATAGGGTATCTAATTCACTTTCACTAATGTTAATACCTATACTGATGAAATGCAAAAGGCAGCAGACCCCTGAATGCTATAATTTTACAACACACATTAGCTACAAAACAAACGTGGAACAGGAGGTAGCCAGTACCTTCAGACAGTTGGCTGAAAAGTCCAATGAAACAAAGTATCAAGTAGATGGCAGACTGGGGAAGCAAGGCACCACTGCAGCCATCTAGTCAATAAAGACAACATCTTTGATTAACCAGTCAAATGTGGTTGTTCAGGGTGTCAGAAATATGTGAAGCAGAGAATAAAATAGAGAAAAAGTACAGTTTTGTACCTACCATAAATGTAGATGTTCGAGTGTAAACACTGCTGCAGTCATTACACTTGGGTTATCCTGCTGTCAGGCGGTTCCCCAGTCGGCCTGAGTTCCAAAGTCTTGGTCTGGCGTTGGTTGCTGTTGCCTCCTCCCTGACGTCAGTGCGACAGGGGTATATAAGATGCAGCCAATGCCATTTTCTTCAGGTTTTCTTGCCCCAGATGTTAAGTGCCCTCAAATAGGTAGGCAATTCAAATTGCTAGTAAAGTATACAAAAGAAAAGCAAACAACAATTTTCAGTTACTAGCAAATACTCCCCATAGGTAGTAAAGGGTAGAAGACCTAGGTACGTAACAGCAAGTAAGAGGGGAAGGAGGGAGGGTAACCTGGACTGCAGCAGTGTTTACACTCGAACATCTACATTTATGGTAGGTACAAAACTGTACTATGTTCATTGTGTTACACTGCTGCAGTCATTACACTTGGGTGGAATCCCAAAGCTGAGGTAGGGTGGCTGGTTCTATAAGGCATTAGGGGTGGCTATAAGGCCCTGTAGCACAGCAGTGGCGAAGCCAGCTCTAGAGTTGGAGTATAAAGGCAAATGGTAATGCTTGGTGAAGGTAAGCAGAGAACTCCATGTTGCTGCTTCCAAAATATCCTTGGTAGGTACTCCTCTGAGGTAGGCAGTTGAAGTGGCTGTTGCCCTGGTGGAGTGAGATCTAATGCTGCTAGATACAGGTTTCCCATGGTGTGTTTAGCAGAAGCATATGCAATGTCCTATCCATTTTGAAATAGTCTGTTTTGAAATGGCTTTTCCCTGTGCTCCTGCAGCATATACTACCAATAATTGCTCAGATTTTCTGAAAGCTTTGGTCTTGTCCAAGTAGAAGCGTAACTGTCTGTGAATGTCCAAAGAATGTAGTAGTCTCTCCCCTTTGTTCTGTGGTTTTGGATAAAAAGTTGGCAAGTGAATAGTTTGGTTTAGAACCACACTTGAAACCACCTTTGGCATAAACGTAGGGTTAGTTCTTAAAGACACCCTGTCCTGGTGGAAAATGAGGAAAGGTTCCACTGCCATTAGTGCCTGTAATTCTGAAATTCTTCATGCTGATGTTATTGCCAGTAGCAGAGCAGTTTTCCAAGAGATATATTTTAATTCTGCTGTATTAGCTGGCTCAAAAGGAGGTAAATTAAATTTTTCCAAAAAAAGTTGAGGTCCCAAGTTGGAGTAGGTGCTCTGCGGGGCAGTCTTATGTTTTTAGCCCCTCCGAGGTACTGTTTGAGCAAAGGATTAGAGAAAATTGGTGGATCCTTGTTGTAATGAGCAGAAATGGCAGAGGCGTGGATCTTGATGGATGAGAAGGAGAGGCCCTTGTCCAGCATCTCAGTTAAATATTGAAGTATCTAAGGAATGTTTGGGTCAAGGCTGTGCGTCTGGTTCCAGGCACAGAATCTCTTCCATTTATCCAAATAGGCTTTCCTGGTACTAGGCCTTCTGGCCTCCAGAATGACATCCATAACAGCTTTGGAGAGAGGCATTGCTTGCTTGACTAAGGAATTTTCCATGCAGCTAGGTTTAAGGTCTTTAGCTGGCCGTGAAATATCTGATTGTTGTGCTGTGTCAGCAAATGTGGGACTTGAGGCAAAACCCAGGGTGCTTCTTGTGCTAAGTTCTTTAAGACTGGGTACCAGTGCTGGCATGGCCAGTCTGGTGCAATCAGGATGATCTTTGGCTCTTCTTGCCTGGCTTTTATGAGTACCTTTGGAAGGAGAGGTAAAGGTGGGAAAGCGTATACTTGCAGGTTTTTCCAGCTGAATGAGAGGGCATCCACTTTCCATGCTTGTGGATGGTAACTCTTTGTGCAGAATTTCTGTAGCTGGCAGTACGTTGGGGATGCAAACAGATCTATGTCTGGGCTCCACCATTTTTTTGTTATCATTCGGAATATTTGTGGATTCAATTCCCATTCGTGGGGATCCATGATGTTTCTGCTTAGGTTCGTCTGTCAGTGTGTTTTTCTTTCCTGGCAGGAATTGTGCTTGCAGATGAACTTGGTAGTCTAGAGCTGTGTTCCACAAGGTCATGGCTTGTCTGCAGAGGGAGTAGGAGTGTGTGCCCCCTTGCTTGTTTATGTACCACATAACTGTGGTGTTGTCTGTCTTTAGTAGTAGTTGTCCTGGATGCAGCAGGTCCTTGAAAGCTATAATAGCATTTTGTACAGCTAGCATCTCTTTTTGATTGATGTGAAGATGCCTTTGGTCTGTGGGCCACTCGCCCTGAATACATTTTCCTGCCATGTGTGCTCCCCAGGCGTAATCCAATGCATCTTTTGTCAGTGTTTGCCTGGTTGTGGGTTGAGGAAAAGGCTGTCCCTTGTTGAGGTGACAAGCTTGAGCCCACCATCAAAACTTCTGTTGAAGGCAAGGAATTAGTGGTATAACTGTTTCCAAACTTTGACAGTGTTGAGACCATACACTCTTTAGGTACCATTGTAGTTTCCTCAAATGCAGTCTGGCATATGGAATTAGTAGTATGCAAGATGCCATGTAGCCCAAGGCCTGCAGAATTTTTCTTGCAGGGAGTTGTGTCTTTGTTGCCATCAATTGAAAGTATTGAGTCAGTTGTCCTTGCTTGTCTGGTGTGAGATAAGCCATCTGGGCCGTTGTGTTCAAGCTGGCACCCAGGAATATTATCTCTTGTGAGGGCACTAGTTTTGATTTCTTTTCATTTACTGTGTACCCCAGGCAACTTAACTTTTTTACGAATGCCAGATGCTTTAGAAGAATGTCCTTGCTCTCTGCTTGAATCACGCAGTCGTCCAGGTATGGATAAATTTGAATTCCTTTTTGTCTGCAAAATGCAATTACTGGTGCCAGGCACTTTGTGATGACCCTGGGCACAGTAGATAAGCCAAAGGGCAGTGCAGAGAATTGATAGTGCAGGCTTTGTCCTTTCTGGGAACCAGAAAGAGTCTTGAGTAAAATCCTTGTCCTTGTTCCTGTGGTGGTACCTTTTGAATAGCTCTCATGTCCATGAGTGCTGTAATTTGTTTTTGAGCCGCTGCCCATTGATTTGGTGGCAGATTTGGCATTCCTTTTAACCTTGGCAGAGTGTGAAAGTGGAACCTGTAACCTTGAGATACAATGTTGAGAACCCATTTGTCTTTGGTGATGCAATGCCAATTGTGATAGAAAAGTGCCAGTTTTCCACCTAAGGGGGCTGCCAAGAGAGAGCTGTTTGGCATCTGTAGTGGGAAGTCATTGAGGCTGCATTTTTATATGGTTGGGGCCTGTCTTCCCCTTCTTTCTGGCCTGGTGTACCCCATTGTCTAGGCCTGTAAGGACCTTGTGTTTGACCTCTACCTCTTGGACATCTGTATCTACCCCTTTGAGGTCTGTCTGTGACTGGAAAGGACCAATTTTTTGTTGGCCAATTTCTGCTAAAGCGAGGTGTCTGAACCTGTAAGAAATCCTTCACTGTTTGCATAGATTTTGCCTTATCCTCCATCTTCTTTAATACCTCCTCTGCCTTAACTCCAAACAACACATCACGCTGCAAAGGTGCATCCAATAATTTTGCCTTTACATGATCTGGTAACATATGTTCTTTTAATCAAGCATGTCTTCTAATGACAGAGCCTGTAACTGCTGCTCTACAGGAGGCCTCTAAGGAATCAAAACCACATTGCAAAGTATGTTTTCCCACTTGTTCAGCTGCATGCAATAAATCCAGTATTTTAATTAGGAGGATCTGAATCTGGAAGCATCTTTTGTTTCAACTGAGACATCAAAAATTGCTGATATTTTAGCATGTGAAACTGGCAATTTAAAGCTCTCATTGCTAAAGTTGCAGATGTATATGTTTTCTTTCCCCATCTGTCTAATGCTCTGGAATCTCTTTCTGAGGGAACTGGGTTTTTTGCTGATGAGGCCTTAATCCCTTTGGGTCCCTGAGAAATAGTTTCAGGGTCAGCAACAAGGCTTTTATACAGAAATTTATGAGAGTCAGGGACTCTGTAGTATCTATCAGGTTTAACTGGGGCTGGAGGTAAGGAGTCAGGATTTAAGCTAGATTCAGTATACACATCATCCACAATATTTAACATTGGCGGAATAGCAAGGGGTCTGTGTTGAGGTAATAAAAGGGAGTCTCTGAGGCTTTTCTTGGATTCTGAGTAATCCTGGCCTTTCCAATGGAAATGCTCCTTCATGGTATGTAAAGTCTCCCCAAAGGAGTAGTCCTCAGGCGGAGAGGCTGATGGAATTGATTCCTCAGCATCAATATCCTCATAAGGGAGTAAAGAATATCCTAGGTCTGAGGATGAATCTGAAGAAATGGACACCTGGTCGGAAGATTCATAGTCTGTATCCTGTCTGGGCCTTTTATCAGGTGGGGTATGGGACCCCCTGATCAGGGTGATTACGTCTTCGGCCATTTTGAGCATTTGTTTCTTAGGCATGGAGGCCTGTCCTGGAGAATGTTGTATCGGTTTCCTTGTTTTTAGGGGGGGCTTAGACTTAGCAGAAGGTTTAATGGTTAACTGGGTAGGTCTGAAGACACCCCCTGAAGCTGTGGATTGCTCAGCTACTTTGGTTCTCTCTGAAGGGTTAGTTTCGGTAGGCTGAAAAACTTGTGCATCTGAAGGCCCAGCCAGCCTCTACTTGGGAGTTAGAGGCAGTTTGTGGTTCTGTGGAAGCGGTCATCAGGGGCTGCGAGGGTGCCTCGCTGAAAAACGGAGAATCGGCGACCGGCTTAGAAGAGGCCTCGTCGTCAGTTTTGGGCCTCGGATGCCTGTCCTTGTCTTTGTGCTTTTTATGTATTCCAGTCGTCGGAAGTTCCTATGGCATGGTGTAATAGAATTTTCTGCCAAAATAATGTTGGGCAAAATCAAACTGACGTTTAATAGTGCGCTTGTTAAACCTAGCACAAAACCGACAACCAGTGACATCGTGGTCTGGGCCTAGACATGGGATACAATAGGAATGGAAATCCTTATGAGGTATTTGCTTCCCACAAGAAATACAGTTATTAACTTTTACTGACATCGGTCTGAGGCAAGAAAAAGTTTCCCCAATGGGTACTTAGCTTTGTAGAAGACTTCGGTTTCTGGATTCGGAATGAAAATCTCAGGAGCCGGCCGACCGGCACTTGCGAACTGCATTTGCTTCGGGCACCACGCGGCAAGAAAGACTGAAGAAAATGGCATTGGCTGCATCTTATATACCCCTGTCGCACTGATGTCAGGGAGGAGGCGACAGCAACCGACGCCGGACCAAGACTTTGGAACTCAGGCCGACTGGGGAACCGCCTGATGGCAGGATAACCCAAGTGTAATGACTGCAGCTGTGTAACATGATGAACATCTCTCATTTCTGCCACCTGGTACCCATCTGCTACTATCTTGAACCTATAGTGTTCTGGCTGAGAAGCACTTCACCATCAATTTGGTACATGCAGAGACACAGCCTTAGTTTTCCTCCTTTAGAGTTAGTCCTCAGGAACATTTTCTTAGCAACCTAGGTGCAGGCTGCACAAGTACAATTTGGACACTCCCTTTTGGGTTAAAGTCCTCTATGAGATGAGACCACCCTCCAGCACAGAAGCCTATCAACACTATCCAGGGAAGAGGATAAACTCTGTCTCATTCTCTTTTGCTATGTAGTTGAAAGAATGTTTTGCTCCTTCCCCCTCTGCTAATAAGGCAGTCACTGCCTTTTGTAAGCAAAAGGTGATGAGGCTTCAGCGATGGCAAACTACTTGGTGGGCAGTGCTTCCCTTTCCAGGATCCTCCAGCCATACTCCTTTAGAGAGTTTCAGTTCAGCAAACTATACAATATTTTTTACCATTCCCAGAGGTCACTCAGGTAGCAGAGTTGTTCTCCAACTTTATCCAGCTTGGTTCATAGTTCATAGATTGGTTCATAGGTTGGTACTAGGCTATCGGTCCTAGGGTCTATACAAGCCTAGCCATAAATATTCCCTGGCTATTTCTTCCCACAATATTTACTTCCCTGGACCCCTGTCTTGCAGGGAAACTGACATAACCTCCGGGATGAATATTCTATCTCCCATACAATCGTCAAGGTTCCTTTTGAAGAGGGCCAAAGAGGTGCTCTGCTTGACATGTATTGGCAGTCTATTCCAGAGTCTGGGGAGTCTCATGGTCAGGAACCTATCCCTCCAGCATGTTTTGTTCATTGTGATGACAAGGTTTAGATCCCTGGAATGTGTGGCTCTGAGGGATTGGGATTTCCTAAGTGTAGCATCTCCAACAGCTCTGGGTTTGTCATGGCCTTGTATGTTAAGCAGAGATTGCCTCTGAGTAGGCGATATGTGATAGAGTATAGCTGGAGTTATTTTAGATGGTCAGCATAGGGCATCTGCTTTAGGCCTGTGATTCTTTTAGTGAGGTATTTCTGCGGCCTTTCCAGTTGTTGCAGATGTCTTGAGAGTTACATACCAAACAGGGCATTGTGTTCTATAATGGGTTTAATGAGGGATGAGTACAGTGGGACAGTGACCTCCTTTTTTCTGGATGAAAAGCCCTTAGTGATGAGGTGTGCCACATAGAAGGATTTCCTAACTGTTGTGGCGATGTGGTTATCGAAGGTGAGACCACTGTCCACCTGTGTCCCTAAGTCTCTTATCACACTTTCGGTGTTTAGTGTACTGCCACCTATGTGGTAATTCACGGGTACATGTTTTTTTCCCAAAGGGGATAACTATACATTTCTTGGCATTGAGTTTGAGCCCATGGCTCTTGCACCAAGCATCTGATTCTGTAAGGCCCTTTTGTAGAATACCCACATCATTTGGGGATTCAATAATAGCTCCCAGTTTGCAGTCATCTGTGAACTTTGTTAGCTAGAATCCCTTAGTGTTGGCCTGTACTTCAGAGAAGTAGATGCCAAACAAGAGTGGTCCCAGGACTGAACCCTGAGGTACTCCACTTATCACTTGTCTGAAGCTGGATTTGGAGTTGGCTACTTTTACAGTGTGGGTTCTGTCAGTAAGCCAGTTGGCAACCCATTGAGTGATGTAGGGATTAATGCCCGACTTAGTAAGTTTAACTATGAGTCCGGAATGGGGGATGGTGTCAAAGGCCATGATGAGGTCCATATAGGCTGTGTGGACCGCCTTACCCTCGTCCACAGCTCTGGAGACTGATTCAAAGAAGTCAGTCAGGTACAGGAGACAAGATCAGCCCTTCACAAAGCCAAACTGGGTGGGGTCGAGTGTTTGAAGGATGCCAATGTCTTTGTTTATAAGTTCCATGATAATACGTTCCATGGTCTTGCAGATCAGGCTCGTCAGACTGATGGAGCAGTACTTTCCAGGATCCAAGCTGGATCCCCCTTGTGGAGTGGGATAACTGTAGCTGTGCGTCACTCAGTGGGCACAAAGCCTGAGGTGAGGCTATGATTAAACATGGCACTTAGGTGAAGTGCCAATTCATTTTGTAGTTCATATAGTACACAGCCCGGGATGTCATCTGGTCCCATGGATGCTGTATTCTTAGCTTTGAAGAGTGCGTTTTTTACCTGTGTGGCCATTATTACTGGCATTTGGCAATATTTCAGTATTGAGATGGGCCCTTTGGGGTGAGGGGGGGGGGTGAAGTTGGCACTGAATCGATCTGCCAGGATATTGGCAATATCCTTGGGGTCAATATATTTAATGCCATTCTGTTGTAGCTCAGAGCAGATCTGAGCATTGCCATTTAGATTCTTGACATAGCTATAGAATGACTTGTGGTTGTCTTTCGAATCTTTGGCAATTTTATTTTTGTAACTAGCTTTGGAGAATTTTATGAGGGATCTCAGCTTCTTACTGAGGCTAGTAAGAGAGTTTTTGCATCCTGGGATTTTCATATTTTCTGCAACAGTTTTTTTCCTTTTACACAAGAAAAGCAACTGAACAACTCCAAAGAATACTGTAAAAACTAGAAAAGGCAGCAAACTCAAACAAGGAAGGAACCAGACCACAATATAAATAAACTTTTGTTTGTTTAATAAAACACCTCGAACTTCATCAGAATAGATACAAAAAATTCAAACCACCCTTAAAATATTTGTCATGTGCAAAGAAAATCATCTAATGACAAAATACTTCAAATAAATTATTTAAATTAAACACTATGATGTCATAAAAATTTAAAAATACATTACCAAATATATATATATATATATATATATATATATATATATATATATATATATATATCAATAATAAACAACAAAAAATATTAATATACTGATAAAACAGCAATATATCTTGTAAAGCTCATTACATGAACGGCTGCATTACAGCCTTTGCAACTGAAGAAAACATTTGATATTGACATTTTCATTAAGTCCTGGAGGGTAATCTGCTCTTAATGCTATCTGCCATTTAGTTTCCCTACATTCTAATAAGGCCTTGAAATTACCGTCCAAAGGACCACAAACTACCTTATCCAAAACAAAAAAAGTGAATTTCTTGAGGCTATTACATAATAAAACATGTTGTGCTAGTGCATTGTTCCTTGCCTTGTTTCTTATTGCCAAAACATGTTCATAAATCCTTCTACTTAGTGACCTGATGGTCTTGCCAACAGAAAAACTGGTACAGGAATTACATATTGCAATATAAACAATACCCAAAGAGTCACATGTAAACCTGTGTTTAGCCCAAAAAACTGTTTTAGAATGTTTCAATTCAACTGAGCCTGAATTAGCTTTATATCTACACTGCTTACAGTGACCACATGCAAAAGTCCCAACCAGATCTTTTCCACCACTGTCTTCTTCCTTTTTGGTGGTATCCTCAAGTATACTCCTTATATTATGTACTTTTTTATAGGTGAACAAAGGTTCATTGCCCAAAACTTTTACTAATATAGAATGCCCAAGCAACACCTTCCAATTTTCCATGATCACACACCTAATAATATCCATCGCAATGGAAAGGCCAATTCAAAAAACTTGTCCTGATTAGTCCTAGCCATCACAGTAGAATTACCTCTCAGAATAGGACTTGCTAAACTTTCTCTAAGTAAAACAAAGAAAAGGACTACTGTTGCGAGTCCACAAGACAATTTATTCCAAATGTAAAACTCAAATAAAATTAAGCGCTTTCGTCAATGCCAGTTGACTTCATCAGAATAACCCAATGAACATGAAAATTGTGTTTAAATAGTACAGGCTTGACAATGATTGGCTATTTCACCCCACAATTGTAAAACAAGTTTTTTTTTAAAAAATCCATTACAAAATATTCAAGACTATTGCAAGAATATAACTTACTTAAAAAACAAATTCTCATGTTTGTATTAGTTTTCCACAAGGAAAATATTATATTAATGTAGACTAACAATACAACAACTAGTATTCAGATACTTTAATGTGTTATTAAGCAAGCTCACATTTAAACCAGTTAAAGATATTTAAACATGTCCTGCCTTTTCTTTCAATATAGGTAATATAGTCAAATAGTCATTCAACCCCGGGGGGGGGGGGGGTTGCAGCTAGTCTTAGTTGCCATAAAAGTTATTTCTTATTTAAGGCATTTTGCCAATTTCCACCCCTAACATCAATATTCACTAGGTCTAATATAGCAAATTTAAAACCACTGTAATCCATACATTGAGTACTATGCTTGTACAAAGCATTGGTTTCCTTTTTGTTCTTTATATCGTACAGATGTTCATATATTCTGGTTTTAAATAACCTTTCTGTCTTACCAATGTAAAAGGATGTACAAGTATTACACCTAGCGATATATACAAATTTACTTGAATAACAATTACCTCTTCTTAAATAGACTATACTCCTGTTTTTGTTATCTAAAGAAATAGAGTTGTCTTGTAGAATGTAGGAGCAATAAGCACACCTACCACAAGGTCTACTGCCATTTACATTAACCTGTTCACCTTTATTTTTATTTTTATTTTTGTTTTCCAAGATTGCTTTTAGGTTAGGGCCAATCTTGGTTGTAAATACAGGCTTCTCACCTAGAACTTAGAAATATCATTATTAGTTTTAAATATGCTCCAGTTTTTATAAAGTGTTTCCTTGACCTGATGGTATAAAGGATTGTATTGAACAATGCATGCTTGTTGAAAATCAACTTTGTTCACACTCTCAGTGGTTGCTCCTGTGTTGTTCATTCTATTCAGACCTCTACCTAATAATGGAATATATTTTGTACCCTAGTCACTTAATACTCCAACCTCTCTCAAGAAACATGTCTTTTAGGCAAAAAAATTCCTGAATTACATCTTGTTTTAAAGACGTCATTTTGGCAACCCTGATTGCTTGTCCCTTGATAATACTTTTCTTTTGTGACATTGGGTGATGACTATCAAAATGTAAGTAACTATTACAAAAAGTTTTTTTACGATTGATCTTGGATATAAACTTTTTATGGTCTTTGATTATTTTAGCATCTAAATAATGAATCTCTTGTTTATGAAAATTAAATGTAAATTTTAAGAAATTGGTAGTTTGGTTCAGGTATTGAATGAATAGTGGAATGGATTCAAGAGTTCCCTTCCACAAAATAAAAATAGCATCCAGAAACCTACAATTAAATACAACCTTGGAAAATAAATCACTTTTGAAAACATGCTCTCTTTCCCAACCCAGCAAGACCAAGTTAGCATATGTTGGAGCACAGGCTGCTCTCATTGCCACACCCTTGACTTATCCCTTGGAAAATAGGGATTTTCCCCTTCCAAGATGCTCAGAAAGAATAGCAAGTCACAAACAATCGAATTAACAAACTTACAGCAAGGTAGCACAACAATACAGGGGTCCTCCCAGATGGAAGGAAATTTTGTTCCAATCATACAAGTTAGCAATGTTCAGCACACTTTAAATGGTTTTCATATTTACATATTTTCATATTTACAATTACACAGATAGGGTTATTTCACAAGAATATTTTCCCTATTTTCCAAGGGATTTAAATTTGTACCTACAAAAATCCCGGATATAGCTGGTACTTTGGTTGATGTGCAACTTTATTTGAGAAAATTAAATTTAAAATTAATGTATTTCAATAAAGAAGAATATGATACCACTGATTGTTCCACAGTAACTTTGAGAAAAAGTGTATAACCCTCCCCTACATCCCCTCATTAGTACATTTGAGAAAGTTATTAAGGAAGATATTTATAAAATATGGGGTAATCAAAGAAGAATATTCTCAAATCTTAGTACAAATGAGAGGAAATTATTAAAAAAACTTAAGGGAGGATAGAAGCATATGAGTTATGACACCTGACAAGGGTGGTGGAATTGTATTATACAATTGTGATGATTATATAAATATTATGCAAACTATTTTATTCAATGCTGAAAATTATTCCACATGTTCTAGGAATGAAATACATATTTCTTATCAGAGAATAGATAGCTTTTTATATGAGTATGCCATGGACCAAAGGATTTCCAAGGCAGATTATGATTTTCTCTTGAATTTGCATCCCAAAATTCCTGTCATCTTTGGTATACCAAAAGTACACAAAAATATATAAAATCCACCTTTTAGGCCCATTGTGGCAGCTGCTGGTTCAAAAACCCATAACTTAGCTGTCTACGTGGATAGAAAAATTAAACATGTGGTTGAACAATTTCCACATCTGGTCAAAGATTCTTGGGATTTTTTAGGACAGTTAAAAAGTGATTTGTGGTGTGCTGACTCTTTCCTTTTGACCATTGATGTAGAATATTTGTTTTCCTGTGTTTCCAAACAGGAAGTGCTAAACTTCTTTGAATAAATACTTTGTACTTTTTCAAACCTACACCCTGATGAAATTAGTCTAGTTTGTGAACGTATAGGACTTATTTTGGAAAACAATTACATATATTTTGAAGGTGAGTAATTCCAGCAAGTCAAGGGTGTGGCAATGGGAGCAGCCTGTGCTCCAACATATGCTAACTTGGTCTTGCTGGGTTGGGAAAGAGAGCATGTTTTCAAAAGTGATTTATTTTCCAAGGTTGTATTTTATTGTAGGTTTTTGGATGATATTTTTATTTTGTGGAAGGGAACTCTTTAATCTATTCCACTATTCATTCAATACCTGAACCAAACTGCCAATTTCTTAAAATTTACATTTAATTTTCATAAACAAGAGATTCATTATTTAGATACTAAAATAATAAAAGACCATGAAAAGTTTATATCCAAGATCTATCGTAAAAAAACTTTTTGTAATAGTTACTTACATTTTGATAGTCATCACCCAATGTCACAAAAGAAAAGTATTATCAAGGGACAAGCAATCAGGGTTGCCAGAATGACATCTTTAAAACAAGATGTAATTCAGGAATTTTTTTTTGCCTAAAAGACATGTTTCTTGAGAGAGGTTACCCTGCTGACTTTATTGATGTAATACTTAGTAGAGTATTAAGTGACTGGGGTACAAAATATATTCCATTATTAGGTAGAGGTCTGAACAGAATGAACAACACAGGAACAACCACTGAGACTGTGAACAAAGTTGATTTTCAACAAGCATGCATTGTTCAATACAATCCTTTATACCATCAGGTCAAGTAAACACTTTATAAAAACTGGAGCATATTTAAAACTAATAATGATATTTTCCAAGTTCTAGGTGAGAAGCCTGTATTTACAACCAAGATTGGCCCTAACCTAAAAGCAATCTTGGAAAACAAAAATAAAAATAAAAATCAAGGTGAACAGGTTAATGTAAATGGTAGTAGACCTTGTGATAGGTGTGCTTATTGCTCCTACATTCTGCAAGACAACTTTATTTCTTTAGACAACAAAAACAGGAGCATAGTCTATTTAAGAAGAGGTAATTGTTATTCAAGTAAATTGGTATATATCGCTAGGTGTAATACTTGTACATCCTTTTACATTGGTAAGACAGAAAGATTATTTAAAACCAGAATATATGAACATCTGTACGATATAAAGAACAAAAAGAAAACCGATGTCTTGTACAAGCATAGTACCCAATGTGTGGATTACAGTGGTTTTAAATTTGCTATATTAGACCTAGTGAATATTGATGTTAGGGGTGGAAATTGGCAAAATGCCTTAAATAAGAAATAACTTTTATGGCAACTAAGACTAGCTGCAAACTTCCCCCTGGGGTTGAATGACTATTTGTTTACCTATATTGAAAGAAAAGGCAGGACATGTTTAAATGTCTTTAACTGGTTTAAATATGAATTTGCTTAATAACACATAAAAGTATCTGAATACTAGTTGTTGTATTGTTAGTCTACATTAATATAATGTTTTTCTTGTGGAAAACTGTTTAATACAAACATGAGAATTTGTTTTTTAAGTAAGTTGTATTCTTGCAATAGTCTTGAATATTTTGTAATGGATCTTTTAAAAAACTTGTTTTACAATTGTGGGGTGAAACAGCCAATCATCGTCAAGCCTGTACTATTTAAACACAATTTTCATGTTCATTGGGTTATTCTGATGAAGTCAACTGGCATTGACAAAAGCGCTTAATTTTATTTGAGTTTTACATTTGGAATAAATTGTCTTGTGGACTCGCAACAGTAGTGCTTTTCTTTGTTTTACTTGTGGTATTTGAGCACTATTGCACCACCTTTTTGGTTATTTTGTAAACTTTCTCTAAGACTGATAACTTCACCCAAAATGTTCTGTAACCAAAACAAACCGTAACCCCTAGCAATAAAAAATCCAATCAATTTATTGGCCTCAACATCAAAAATAGAATCTTCATTGGTCAGGCGACTTAACCTTATAAGTTGTCCCTTTACCACCCCTCTTTTCATATGTTGGAGGTGATACTGTCCCTATGCAGGTATTGATTAACAAAGGTCTACTTCCTATTATTACTACTATTGAAACTAAAACTATCTTGAAGTAGTTCCAGATGAATGTCAAGAAAGTCTATCACTTTCCCAAACCCTCCAAGGGTAAAATTCAAAAAAAGTAGTGGAAACATTCAGATCTTTTAATAACAAACTGAAACTATCTAGGTCACCATGCCACAAAAAAAAAAAAAAAAAATCGTCAATATAATGCCTATAAAATAGGCTGTTTTTAGCCAAAGGATGCATCACCAGAGGGTCTATATTAGAACATCGAAGTTTCAAAACTTTGTATGTTCTAATATCGACCCCTATTCAGCGAAAGCTGAAAACATCAAACATACAGAACAGCGAATATTTTCCTAGGAAAAAAATTTGCTGTTCCAAAACACATACACACAACACAAGCACACCAAACAAACAGCAATTCACACACATACACCTAAAATCTTACACCTAACCCTACACTATACTATACACACACCACTAACTATCCACTTACCTTAACCCAAACCCTAACCCTAAGGTCCATCACTATCGCACACTCACCTCACCCGTGCCCTAACCCTAATTCACCTACCCCGCCCTAACCCTCATGTCCACACAATCACACATTTATCTGACCTATGCCCTAACCCTAACTCACCCAACCCACCCTAACCCTTACGTTGAGTCAAACTGCAAACAAACTACAGAAAAACGACAAAAAATAGGCAGGCAACAGTAATTCTTAAACTTTTATGGTTAGTGCTTTCATCATGTATTCTTACACTCAACTTCATCAGACACTAGTTAAAAGAATGGTAGCCATATTTAAAACCAGATTCATAGTCACATGTTCAGTCACCTCACATGACACCATGTCACCTGATATAATTCTCATTTCTATAACACATCTAACCCTCACGTCCACACAATCGCACACATACCTAACCCGCGCCCTAACCCTAACTCACCTAACCCACCCTAACCCTCACGTGCACACAATCGCACACATACATAACCCGCACCCTAACCCTAACTAACCTAACCTGCACTCAATCGCACACTTACCTGAACCCGACCCGTAACTTTCCACCACAGCGCTGAAAATACTGAAGCATCAGAAACAGACAACCAAATTCTTTCCCTAGGAAAAAATTTGTTTTTCTGTTGCTTCGATATTTTCAGCTTTCACTGAATAGGGGTCGATATTAGAACATTTGAAGTTTTGAAACTTCTATGCTTTAATATAGACCCTCACCAGATACTTCATCTCCCACATAGCCATAATAAGATTGGCAAAAGAGGGCGCTACCCTCAAACCCATGGCCACACCGGAGATTTGCTGAAAAATACAAGATCCAAACTTGAAAACACGACTTTCCAAAATTATTTCCATCAAAACACACAGTGTTGATCTTATCATTATCAGTCAGTATAACCAGTCAAGTATTCTCTAAATAAATCAATACCTACTTCTTGATCTATACTTGTGTAAAGAGAAGTTACATCGAGTGTCCCAAAAAATTGTAGACATATCAAAACCCTTCAAATTAAATTCTAGTAACAACTCCAATAAATGCCAGGAATCTTTTAGATAAAACCTTGAACTATGAACAATAGGGTTCAAAATTTTATCTAACCAAACAGAAATTGGTTCAGTCTTAGAGTGTGCTGCTGACACTATGGGTCTAAAAGGGGGGAGGGCTATTCTGCATTTGTGGACCTTGGGAATACCAAAGAGAACTGCTAACTTTGGAAATTCAACCTGTAAATACATAAATCCTGAGTGTTCAATATTACCCTGACAAAATAAGTCAAATAACAAGATGTCAATGCGCTTAAATCACAATAAAACATCATTCATGTTGACCTGTTTGTAGTTTCTATGGTCACTCAAAAGCTGTAACATACCATTTTCATAGTCCATAATACGCATAATAACTATAGCCCCAACGTTATCTGCCTTAATCACCCTTAGATCATGATTGGTAACTAAATCAAATAATGCTTTCCTGTCTCCCTTAGCAAGATTGTCAGTACCATGGGACCATCTATTGAGGTCCCTAAAATGCTGTTCACATAATGTACCAAACAGTTGTAAGGGAGAACATAAAGCTAGATTATAAGTACTTCTACATTTATATTCATCTGAGGGTAAAACAGAAGTGGATAGACCATCAAAAATTAACTTCAAATTCAACTTTCTTAAATACAACTTAAAGTCCACAAAGAGATTTTATCACATTTATTTTGTTTGAAGGAATATATGTGAAGCCACGGTATAACACTTTCTAGGTGTCTCCTGTTAAATTAACATCAGACAAATTTAAAATGTCTATACAGAAATTTAAGTTCTCTTCTTGTTGTTTTTGCTCCTGTTGTTGCCTTTCTTCCCTTGTTCCTTTTTGTGTGTGGTCTGAACATCTTTCGATCACCTTGGAGTTCTCTGTACCCCTGATTTGTCTACTAAAAATGGTCCACCATTTGTGGACGTAGAAGGACCAACATTGGAAGAATTATTAACAACGTTCTTAGTGCCAGCTTCACACTGACTAGAAACTGTAACAGGAACCACTGCCTCAGCATGACTGTTATTAGTGTCATTTGCACCAGCTGTTAAGTTTGTACTGATGTTAAACATTTAGATAAGGGATAAGCTGTCTTATTTTTATAAGCAGCCAAATCCCGTTTTAATTTTCATTGTTTTCTATTGATAATGGTAGCCCTCTGTCTATCAACTTTGATCAAAATGCCTTCATATAAACTAGGAAAGTGTTGAAAACATTTGGCCCCCCTAATTTTCAATCCAAAGTTTCCATATCAACTTTTAAGTTGATGATATTACTTTTATAGTAAGCGACCAGCATTTTCATTAAAGCAATACCAGTACTGTTGAAAAGTTCAGTTAGCTGCTGGTACAAAGTATCTCCTTGTTGAACACAATTAAGAAATTTAAATAATCATAAACTATGAGGTATACAACAAAGTCTCACACATTCTTCTAAGTAAGCCACTTCTAAGTGCAGAGAAATAATTCGTAAAGAAAGTTTCTCTAATGAAAATATATGTTTTTTACAAATATCAAAATTATCTGAATGACTGCTTTCAGTAGAGGCACTTACGTGTACTTCATTACTATCCATTTTGAAAGGATTTTCAAACTCACTGAAAATGTGAGAAACACCTTTGTGTGAAATTGAAATACCAGTGGTCCCAACTGCAACGTTAGGACAAGAAACGCCATCGCCAGATCCACCGAATGAAGGCACACCTCCATCTTTGTTTCCCTCAGCTAACTGACTGAGCGATCATTGTACTGATGTCAATACGCTACTAGCAATACTGCTCTGTAGCTGAACTCCTCCTCCTTGGTTACCTTGACAGCGGGAAAAGCCATCTTGTATAGCCGCTATGATATTGTCCATAAAAGATTCGTTGGACACAAAAGACTTGTCTAACACTGAATGGGTGGTAAGATTCAATAAACAGTCCTGTGCGCTCACTTTCTGCCATAATGCTGCCAATAACACCACCAAAAACATAAGAAAAAAAAAAAAAAAAAAAAAAACAACTGAACAACTCCAAAGAACACTGTAAACACTAGAAAAGGCAGCAAACTCAAACCAGGAAGGAACCGGACCACAATACAAATAAGCTTTCGTTTGTTTAATAAAACACCACGAACTTCATCAGAATAGATACAAAAAATTCAAACCACCCTTAAAATACTTGTCGTGCAAAAAAATCATCCAATGACAAAATACTTATTAAATTAAACACCATGATGTCATAAAAATTAAAAAATATATTACCAAATTAAAATATATATATATATATATATATATATATATATATATATATATATATATATATATATATATATCAATAATGAACAACAAAAATTATTAATATACTGATGAAACAGCAATATACCTTGTAAGGTTCATTAGATGAACGGCTGCATTACAGCCTTTGCAACTGAAGAAAACATTTGATATTGACATTTTCATTAAGTCCTGGAGGGTAATCTGCTCTTAATGCTATCTGCCATTTAGTTTTCCTACATTCTAATAAGGCCTTGAAATTACCCTCCAAAGGACCACAAACTACCTTATCCAAAACAAAAAAGTGAATTTCTTGAGGCTATTACATAATAAAACATGTTGTGCTAGTGCATTGTTCCTTGCCTTGTTTCTTATTGCCAAAACATGTTCATAAATCCTTCTACTTAGTGACCTGATGGTCTTGCCAACAGAAAAACTGGTACAGGAATTACATATCGCAAGATAAACAATACCCAAAGAGTCACATGTAAACCTGCGTTTAGCCCAAAAAACTGTTTTAGAATGTTTCAATTCAACTGAGCCTGAATTAGCTTTATATCTACACTGCTTACAGTGAACACATGCAAAAGTCCCAACCAGATCTTTTCCACCACTGTCTTCTTCCTTTTTGGTGGTATCCTCAAGTATACTCCTTATATTATGTACTTTTTTATAGGTGAACAAAGGTTCATTGCCCAAAACTTTTACTAATTCAGAATGTCCAAGCAACACCTTCCAATTTTTCTTGATCACACACCTAATAATATCCATCCCATCTGAAATGGGCAATGGAAAGGCTAATTCAAATAACTTTTCCTGATTAGCCCTAGTCATCACAGTAAAACTACCTCTCAGAATAGGACTTGCTAAACTTTCTCTAAGACTGATAACTTCACCCAAAATGTTCTGTAACCAAAACAAATTGTACCCCCTAGCAATAAAAAAATCCAATCAATTTATTTGCCTCAACATCAAACAGAATCTTCACTGGTCAGGCGACTTAACCTTATAAGTTGTCCCTTTACCACCCCTCGTTTCATATGCTGTGATTTTTGAATTTATTCATGATATAAACTGTCTTGATGACTCTAGTAGAATTACATGTCCCAATTTGCAGTTGCTTGTCTTTGTCTCCAGCGACTCTCATTATTTTCTTGTAGTAGAGTGAGAAGACACCGTGCAGTTGATGCTAATGTTTGTACATGGCCAGCACATTCATGTCACTCCACAGAGAAATTTAGATGGCGCTACTAACAGCAGTGTAGAAAAAGGTGGCATAGAGCACCTAACACTTGCACTTTCTATGTTTTATAAACACTTCACTTGCACTTTACTTTGGAATTGCAGTTATTGTTAGCAAAATGTGCATACTTCAGTTGTGACACATCACCACACAGTTGTTGGTAATGATGGCCAGAAATGCAGAGAAAGACATCCATCCATGGTATTAGGGACACGTTTTCCAGATAAAGTACATGGAGCTGCACAGCTGGTAGAAGAGATGAAGCCTGAGCAGACAAACATCATCTTTTTTGCCATTGGAGATTATTGAAAAATCAGACATGCTTAACATAGACCCATACATTGTCTTCTGGATTGCAAATTGACTATCCAACAGATCCTGTGTTGTAAAAGTTGCTGGTTCCTTCTCTGAATGAAAATTTTAACTAGTTGGGCACCAAAAGGATCAGTTCAGGATGCTATACTGTTTGCCATTTATTTTGCAGACATTCAAGCCAATATCCCAGAAAATGTGGTTGATCAAGTTTGGTGATTACTGCAATCTGGATACTGTTATCCACTCATGTACTGATACAAAACAGCTCCAGCAAGGGCTTGAATATGTGCACACATGGTATATGAAAAATGGTGTCAAACTAGTAGCATTTGGCAAGAAAGTTGCTCCACCTCATATGTTATAAATGGTACTCCTCTTCAGCCAGAGATGCAGTTGTAAGATATCTAGGTACTTATGTGGGTAATGTTCTCTCATTTGATCCTCATGTTTCCACCTAGACAGTTAATTTCCTAGGAAATATCTTCAAGATATAAAATAAGTTATCTTGACACTGTACTATTTCTTTATCAGCCCCACCATTCAATACAATACCCACTTTGGTATGTACAAATCTAAGTATATCTCTGATTGGAAAGGCTCCAAAGATTTCTAACCATGAAAATTAAAGGTCTTAAACCCTTCAACTGCCCTGATAGATTAGCATGGTTCTCCTTATACTAAGCAGTCCACAGGTTGCTGTGAAATGACCTGCATCTCACTTTTTGACGCACGAAAGACCCAGCCCTATTTGACTCCTATTTCTTTAAAAAAGCAGTGGCTCTACAAGCATCTGTACTAAGGACCTAAATCTACACTGACATATAAATAAGTCTTGCTGGAGGGATAGGTTCCTAACTCAAAGTATTCCTAGCCTGTAGAATAAGTTACCACTACAGGTCAAAGAAAGTACTAATTTGGCTACCTTTAAGGCTAGTATTGCTAACTGGATGGGTAGACAGAAATTTACACCAAGGTTGCATACCTGAGGAGGGCCAGGTGTCACAGAAAGTAAGTGTGAAGGAAGGAAGGGAAGTTGTGTGATGTTGCACCAGACAACACAGATTTAATGGTGTGCAGGTATGAAAGAAGGCTATGATTGATGCACCAGTTATCACAGGCTGTGAGTGTGCAGGTATGAAAAAGGTTTTATTACAGTGAATTAGGTGTCACAGAGTGTGAGTATACATGTATGAGGGAATTCTGCAGCACAGTGCACCAGGTATCAAATAGTGTGAGTGGTATGAAAGAAGGTTGCGGTATGGTGCATTAAGTATTACAGGGCATTAATGTATAGGTCTGAAGAAAGATTATGCCATGGTACATGTCTTGATATCACAAGGTGTGAAAGTGCAAGTCTGAAGGAAAGCGGCAGTGTATTTGATTAGCTATCAGAGTGAGTATGCAAGTATGAAGGAAGGCTGTGACATGGTTCACCATTATCACTGGGTGTAATCTGGACCAGATCCAGCACAAGGTGACCTAGGCAGCTGTCTAGGGGGTGATGCTGGCTGGGGGGGGGGGCAGCCACACGACATTAATTAAAAAAAAATTGTCTGAAACTGAATTTCTGCTGCTCCCACAAACTGATCATTATTTGGTGAACAACAGCTCCAGTCTCTCATTGACGCAAATGCAAGCCAATGGAAGACAGAGCTGCTGCACACAGATGAGATACATCTGGGTATTGGTGTGGGATTTCAAATGGATTGGAAATCAAACATGGCAGCATTTGGATTTGCGGCATTAAACAGAGTTGGGCTTTCTTTTGCTGCAGTATATACAGCATATGCACGTAAGACTAATTTGGTGTAAGATGAAATGGACAGGAGAACATTAGTGGTATCAAGTGCTGCTGAGAGGTACTGAGGTACCCAATTTGTATTAAGCCAAATTCCATTGAAGAGAAGTGTATGTGTGTGTGTGTTTGTGTGTGTGTGTGTGTGTGTGTGTGTGTGTGCTCACACCCTGATTACTTGGATACAGGAAGTAGCTTCTTAAGAGCTTAAAGCCTTAATCCTCTGCATTAACTCCCAGACCCTCCTCAATTTGTTTGTTTTTTGACAAATCACAGAGGATTAAAATCGGTGAATAATGCCAGTCATTAGAGTTTCATAGTTCTTGTTGTTCAGAAAATACATGTAAATGCAGCAACTGTTCTGTTTTTTAAAGTAAATTAGAGGTGCCTGGCACTTAAGCTCTGAGCTATTGAAAAAACCTTACTTACTGTAGTTAAAAGTACAAGGTTTGAATCCTTCCACCTCCATTTGCCTACTGTGCGACTTTGAGCAAGTCACTCATACAGTGCCCCTGTCCTGCATCCTTTGGATTTACCTAGTTAACAAATACAAAAAAGAAAATGCTATTCAAAATGTTGCCCTTTTGAAGCCTTCACATAGCTGATAATTAGTGTTTCTGTATATACCGTTTGACTATGAATCTCAGCACATCTCTTGCAGTTTGGTTGCCAGATCCATTTCCAAAGAATGTGAGTTTAAAGGAAAGAGAGGTTTACTATTGCTCATGCTTAGTTTGTTTTCAGTGTGAAACTGTTTTGTTTTGTTTAGCAAATCGCCATTAGTGTTTGTGCTACAAAATTTGAAATAAATATTTTAAATTAAATCCCAAACCCTGTAATCATTGTAAAAGTAAAGAAGAAAATAGTATCACACTGACAGGTCTGAGTGGTGTTTACGGTAACTGGAGAGAGACAGCCAAGTAATAGAACATTGGCAGGGGGCTGGCCCTTTACCCCGCTTAGGGCCCCAATTGATCATGATCCAGTTCTGTCTGTGAGTGCGCAAGTTTGGAAGAAGGCTGTGGTACTGTGCACCAGGTATAGCAGGGTGTACGTATGCAGGTATGAAGGGAGGTTGTGGCATAGCTCAACAGAGATCACACCGTGTGAGTGAGAAGGACCAAAGGAAGGCTGTGGCATGGTGCATAAGTATCACAGGCTGTGAGTGTGGTGGTATGAAGGGAGGTTGTGGCATTGTGAATAAGGTATCATAGATTGTGAGTGTGCATGAATGAAGGAAGAAAGGTGGTGGTATGGTGCACAAAATATCACAGAGAATAATTGTGCACATATGAGGAGATGCTGTGAAAGTGGGCACCAGTTATCAAAGAGTGTGAGTGTGTAGCTTTAAATGAAGGCTGTGGTATGGTGCAAATGTATCACAGGGTATAAGTGTGCAGATATGACGCAAGGCTGTGGCATTGTGCACCAGATATCACAGGATGTGAGTTTGCAGGTATGAAGGGGGGCTGTGGCATGGTGAACCATGTATTAAATGAGTTTGCAGGATGAAGGAAGGCTGGACCATAATGCACCAGGTATTACAGTGTGCTATAAGCATGCTTCAAGAAAGGTTGCAGCATACTGCTGAGATATCATTCAGTGTAAGCATGCAGGCCTGAAGGGAGATTGCAGCACAGTTGATCAAACATCACAGTGTACGAATGTGTAGTATGGATGTAGATTGTGGTATACTGCACCAGGCGTCCACTGCCTATGAGTGTGCAGGTATGAAGGGAGGCTGTAGCATTGTGCACCAAGTATCACAGAGTGTGAGTGTGCAGGTAAGAAACAAGGCTGTGGTATGGTGTGCAGGTATCAGAAAATATGAGTGTGCAGGTAGGAAGAAAGGCTGTGACACAGTTCATCAAGTGTTGTTGAGTGTGAATGTACAGGTATGAAGGAAAGCTGTGATATGGTGTATTAGGTAGCAAGAGTTTATTAGTATGCAGATATGAAGGAAGACTGCAGCATGGTGTACCAGATATTACAGGACGTGAATGTTCAGGTATGAAGGAAGACTGTGGCATAGTATACCAGATATGTGGTATAAGTGTGTATGTATATAGAAAGCTGTGACATGATGAATCGGGTATCACAGGATTTTAGAGTGCAGGTATGACAATAGGCTATACCACAGTGAGCTATGTATCGCTCTTTTTAATTTCTCCAAATCTTTTGGGTTTCTAATACTATGATGAGAATGGACCCCATTCCTAAATCAAAGTATGATTAAAATACATGAAATTAGTATTATTTCAGTCTTTGATGTCAGCCAAAAGTGCTCTTTGTAGCACCCGCAATGTGCCCAGTAATGACTCCTTCTGCAATTTGTATGTGGTTACATGGATTGGTAACATACCTAAATACAACTGTAGATTCGGTTTTATAAGACCTGTTGCTCCTACTACTATTGGAACTGTCTGGGTATCTTTCTTCCACATTGCTCTCATTTCTGCCTGCAAATCCTGATATTTTATGACTTTGTATCTCTCTATACACAAGACACTGTACTCACTGGGTGTAGCGATTTCAATGATCAATGCTACTTTTGTCTTCTTTTCTTGGACCACTAGATACAGTTATCTAGCATCTATCTTTTGAATTGTTGGTAATGGGTGATCCCATGTGATATAAACCATCATTTTCTATGATGCTTTGTGGCTCATTATTATAACTTTCAGTATACAGTCCTTCTGCCATTAGTATGTCACAACCAGCAACAAGGTGTGCGACTGTTTCCAATTCAGTTTTAGAAAACTTACATTTGTCTGTTTCTTCCACATGTTCAATGGACTTTGTAAACCAGTGTGTATGTAGCCCACTATCTTGGGTTGCCAATATTAACCTTTCATCTCCTGGTTTGAATTTGCCTCTCCTTAACCATTCTTGCGTTTGTTCCTGATCAACATGAGGTTCTTCCAGATGTTTTCTGTACTTGCAACTATATTTATGCTTTTTCCACATTTCTTGCCTTCTCATCTGGTCATTTGCCTTATATTCTTTCTTTTTTTTTTTTTTTTTTGGCATATTCAGTTGCTGTCTGATTTTTATCTACTTCTGGTTTGATTTTTATTCCTACTTGATTTTGATATGCTTCTGCTAAATTAAGCAGAGATGTCATCTTAGATTTATTTTCCTCATGTTTCAAAACTTTCACTACATTTGGGTCTTGTGAGGTCAGCAGATATGTGTGGAGTCCCACAATTGCAGATCTATACATTTAATCAATTTCAAGGAGGCCCAACCCTCCTTCAGAATGTGGAATATATAATCTTGGTGAATAATGATTTTTATAAATCATTTGGTGAGCATGAAGCATCCTTCTTGTTTTCCTATCTAATCTATCCAACACATTTTGGGGCTAGTCAGTCACTCCAAAACTGTAAGTTAGGACAGGAAGAGCAAATTATTTACAGCTTAGATTTTGTTCCAAGATGTCAACGCTGTTTTCAGAATTAATTTAAGTCTTCTAAAGTATTCCTTACTAAGTTTTATCACTTTTTAATTTCTCCAAGTCTTCTGGGTTTCTAATACCATGATGGAAATGGACCCCATTCCTAAGTCAAAGTATGATTAAAGTTCATGAAATTAGTATTGTTTTACTATTTGATGTCAGCTAGTAGTGCTCTTCACAGCACCCACAACGTGCCCAGTAATGATTCCTTCTGCAATTCGTATGGAGTTACATGTATTAGTAGCATATCTAAATATGATTGTAGATTCTTTTTTATAAGACCTGTTGCTCCTACTACTATTGGAACTGCCTGGGTATCTTTCTTCCACATTGCTCTTGTTTCTGCCTGCAGATTCTTGTATTTTATGACTTTGTGTCTCTCTGTAAGCAAAACACTACTGGGTGTGGCAATTTCAATGATCAATGCTACTTTTGTCTTCTTTTCTTGGACTACTATATCCAGTTCTCTAGCATCTATCTTTTGAACTGCTGGTAATAGGTGATCCCATGTGATACAAACCATCATTTTCTATGATGCTTTTGGCTCATGTTTCTAGTATTTTTCAGCCACTCTGATACAATATTGTTCGCACAATTCCCACTGCAACAGTCTTGCCACATTATTATGCCTTTCAGTATACAGTCCTTCTGCCATTAGTATGTCACAACCAGCAACAAGGTGTGTGACTGTTTCCAATTCGGTTTTACAAAACCTACATTTGTCTGTTTCTCCCACATGGTCAACGGACTTTGTAAACCAACGTGTACATAGCCCACTATCTTGGGCTGCCAATATTAACCTTTCATTTCTTAGTTTGAATTTACCTCTCTTTAACCATTCCTGGGTTCATTCCTGATCAACATGAGGCTCTTCTAGAAGTTTTCTATACTTGCAACTATATTTATGTTTTTTCCACATTTCTTGCCTTCCCATCTGGTCCTTCACCTTGTATTCTTTCTTTTGTTTTTTGGCACATTCAATTGCTGCCTGTTTTTATCTACTTCTGGTTTGATTTCCATTCCTGCTTGATGTCAATATGTTTCTGCTAAATTAAGCAGAGACATCATCTTAGATTTATTTTCCTCATGTATCAATGGACATGTTGCAACATGGTATTATCACATGTATGTGTGTGCAGGTGTTAAGGAAGGCTATAATATGATGCACCAGGTATCACAGAGTGTGATTGTGCACTATGAAAGAAGGCTGTGACATAGTGAACCAGGCATCACAGGACATGGGCATTAGTATGCAGATATGTTCAGATATAAAGGACAACTGTGACCTTATGCACTAGATATTGCATGTTGTGAATGTGCAGGCATAAATGGAGGCTGTGGTACACTGCAATGTGTTATACAGGGCATTAGTCTGTAGCTATGGATGAAGGCTGTGGTACTATGCACTAGGTATCATAGAATATGAGTGTGTAAGTGTGAATGGAGGCTGTGGCATGATGAACCAACTATGACAGGGTGTCAGTATGCCAGTTTGAAGGAATATTGTGATATGGTGTACCAGGTAACAACAGTTTTTTAGTGTACATGTATGAAAGGAGGTGGTGGCATGGTACACAAGGTGCAAATGTACAGGTATAGGAAGGCTATGGTATGATGCATCAGATATCACAGGGTGTGCCAGCACAGGCATGAAGGAAGACTGGGGCCGTATACACCAGATGTCATTGAGTTTGAGTGTATAAGTATGAAGGAAGGTTGTGATGTGTTGCACTAGTTATCAGGGGACATTAGAATGTCGGTATGAAGGGAAATGAAGAGAGACTCTGAAATAATGCACCAGGTGCACAGGGATTGAATGTGCAGGAATGAAGTAAGGCTTTGAATGGTGGACCATGTAGCATGGAATGTGAGTGAATGAGGAGAGGATATGACATGTTGCAACAGGTATCACAATGTCTAACTATGCAGGTATACAGGATGACTGTGTCATGGTGCACCGTGTCACAAGGTGTGAAAGTACAGTTATGAATGGTGGCTGTGTCATGGTGCATCACATGTCTGAGGGTATGAGTTTGCAGGTATGAAATGAAGGTGCACCACATATCACAGGATGTGAATGAGCAAGTATGAGGGAAGGTTGTGGCATGATGCCCCAGGTGTGACAGAGTGCGACTGTTTTTGTATGAAAGCAGGTTGTCACATGGTGCACCAGGTATCATAATGTGTGAGTGTACAGGTATGAAGGAAAGTTGTGTCAAGGTGCACAATGTATCACACAGTGTGCATGTTCAGGAATAAAGGAAGGCTTTATCATGATGCACCAGGTGTCAGAGGGTGTGATTATGGAGAGGCTGAGTATGGTTAACTATGTAGAACAAAGTGTGAGTGTGTAGGTCTGAAAGGAAGCTGTGTCATTGTGCACCTGGATTCACTAAATGTGAGCAGGGTTGGATCCAGCCCTAGGAGACCTAGCCAGCTGCCTAGGGCCTGGTGCTGTCTGCAGGGCCAAGCCACAACTGATTAATTTAAAAAAAAAAGAAAAGGTTTTCTTGCTTTGCTAAGCTGTTTTCCTGCTTTACTTGGTGTCTCCAATCCTATTTGTTACTTTCAGCCAATGAGACAGGAGAAAGCACATACCTGGCATGGCAAGAAACTTAAATTTACAGTGGAAGAGGCAGGGAGTGCAGAATGGACGGATTTACTTTTTGCAGGAAAAATCGGGAATTCTTTAAAAATGTATTTGGGGGGCCCATCCAGTTGATTCATTTAAAAAAAAAAAGAAAAGGTTTTCCTGCTTTACTCAGCATCCTCATCCTGCTTCGTTCAGCATACTGCTTTAAGAACAGTTTTCCTGCTTTATTTGGCATTCCCATCCTGTTTGTTGCTTTCAGCCAACGAGACAAGAGAAAGCATGCACCTGGTGTGGCAAAAGATTTAAAATTACAGTAGAACAGGCAGAGAGAGCAGTGTGGGTAGATGTACTTTTTGCAGGTACAAGTGAGAATTCCTTAAAGAATGGAGTTACAAGCTATAGAAGTGTGTGTGTGTGTGTGTGTGTGTGTGTGTGTGTGTGTGTGTGTGTGTGTGCGTGTGTGTGTGTGATGCCCTACTTACAGAGGGATGATTAGTTAAGTGATTCACTCAGGTACAAATCCTGTACCTTAGCTACAGGAGGTAAGAGCTTTAATCCACCACACCAACATCTAGATCTTTTTTCTTTGGTAAATATGAGGATTCATGTCACTCATTAGAATTTCACAGTGGTATTGGTTCACAATATACATGTTGACATAAAATGTGTTGTTCTGTTAATCTTTCTAAGAGATTTACATAGTTTGCTCTTACCAGTCTCCAGTTTTGCAGAACACTTCTGATTTTGGCTCATATTTATGCCTTGTCTTTGAGCAAGTCACTTAACCAGACAGCTTTGGGGCAAATGGAAATTTGGGTTATGCTCTTCAATGGTCTTCTAGACTGAAAGACTAGTAACTATCTATGAACCAGAGTAATTATGTTGTAAAGGAAAGAAACTGATTGCAGTAAACATGAACATCATCATATGAGTTATGTTTCTTGGATGTTGTCCTTGGTTTCCTTGTTCTGCTGAATGTTGATTCTGTGTTTATTGTTTAGCTGTGGTTAAATTGGGTAGCATGAAGTCTGATTTTAATGTTAATATTTTAACTCTCTTTCTTTCCCATTTACGCACCATATGGTACATCGGGAAATGAGCACCTTTCATCTCTCTTTGTTTCTGTAGGAGGTACAGGTTTTAACAGGCTCAGGTTGCTAGCCCTTGGCTCAGGCCTTCAGAGAAGGTGCACCACTCACATCCGCATGCACACACTCACACCTAGGCCCAATTTAGAGTGTCCAATCCACTTACTGCATGTTTTTGCAATGTGGGATGAAACCAGAGCACCTGAAGGAAACCCACACAAATGCAGACAGGGCATGCAGACTCCATACAAAAGGCACCTCAGCTAAGAATTGAACTGGAGAACCTCTTGCTGTGAGGTGACAATGCTAACTGCTACACCACTGTACCACCCTAATACTTTAACTATGAATACATTTTAATTCTACTTGTTTTCTGCAGACATGTGGGTATGAAATGCACTGTTTTGGGCTATAACAGTTTGTCTAGCATTTAATGTAGATTAATAAGACTAAGAGCTGTAAAAGAGCTGCTTCCTTTAGTATATGGTTTGATTCCATGAGTTGTCTTTTGTCTTCTATGTGACTCTGCCAAGTTGCTTCTCCAGACAGTACTCCTGGACTGCTCCTGAAAAGGGACACCTGTGTTCAGTGGGCTCTCTTTAGCTGCTAGCAAATGCATTTCATACTTGTCTTTTGAATGCCTGCATTCTTCACATATATGCTTAGTACTTCACTATATGCTATTTAAAAAGAATCCCACAACTTCTCTTCTAGTTTACTGAGTTGCCAGATGCATTTTAATTAAATGTGAGTTTCAAGGGAAGAAAAGAGTGTTTTGTTTTGTTTAAAAAATGCTTTTGGTGTGTTTTTTTTCCTGTAAAACTTGAAATAAGTTTCACATGAAATACAAATCTCTGTGATAATTGTAAAAGTAAAGGCAAAAATAGTATGTACACTGACAAGTTTATACAGTGTTTTTTAATTGGAGAGAGACAGCCAAGTAATGGAATATTGTTATGGCTGGTGGGGGCCTGATTCATTACACTGCATAGGGCCCTATTGTCCACAGTCTGGCTCTGTTGACCCTGGATATGCATATGCTGCAACAGTATAGCATTGTTATTGTTATTTTTATTTTTTTTTTTTGACACAGGCATCTTAGAAGGATGCAGTCAACAATGTAACTATAACTGTTGGGTTTGGGGGATATCTGTGGATAAAAATGACTGACCCTGCTGAGTTGATAAAGTTATTCATTAGTTTAACTTTGTAGGGCTAGCATGCATGTGTGTAAATAAAATTGGAGTTCTTTACTGTAGCTATTTTATCACAATCCAACATGTGATGTACACAGTCAAAAAAGTGGCCATAATTGTTGAGTATGGATATTGGAAGATTATAACGACCTCAGTCTGAGTAGCCTTAAATGCTTGAAGTGTTCTGACATGGTCTTGTATGTTTGAAATGTTCTGAAATGGGAACTTTTGTCATTATTGGGTCATACATTTTGATTCACTCCTTAATAGAAAAATGTTCAAAACTGCAAATTTAAAACTCACTGCTATATTAAACAAGAGATATTGCTACAGTAAATGAAATATAATTTAAAATGATCAGGAAGGTGAATTAAAAAACACATGCATTTATCCATGGTCCTAAAATGTGCATGTGGCCCATGGTTTGAAAATAACCCTGGTCCCACTGTACAGTTAATCTGCCAATGGCAAGATGCATTTTCACTGAACATGACTCTCAATGTATTGTCAATGAATGTGAGGTTCAAGGGAAGAAAAGTTTACTGTTGCTCATGCTAGGTCTGTTTTCAATGCAAGACTGTTTTGTTTAGCAAATGGCCATCAGTGTTTATGCTATAAAATGTGCGATAAGTTGCATCCAAAATCTCAGATCAGTAAAAGTAAAGAAGAAAAGAGAATGCACAGTGACAGATTTGAACAGTGTTTATGGTAACTGCGAGGAGACAGCCAAGTAATGTGACACTGGAGGAAGGGTGCTGGTCCTTTCTCCTGCTTCCGGGCCTTGTTTAACTATGATCCATCTCTGGATGTGAGTAGGCAAGTATGAGGGAAGGCTATGACATGAAGCACCGGGTGTGACAGAGTGCGAGTGTTCAGGTATGATGGAAGTCTGTGGCATGATGCACCAGGTATCATAACGTATGGGTGTTCAGGTATGAAGGAAGGCTGTGTCATGGTTAACAATATATCACAGAATATGAGTACATAGATATGAAGGGAGGCTGTGGCATGATGCACCAGGTATCTCAGGTTGTGAGCATGTCAATATAAAGGCAGGCTGTGAGCACCTGGTATCACAGGGTGTGACTGAATAGGTATGGAGGGAGGCTGTGTCACAGTGTAGTAGGTATCACAAAGTGTGTGGGAACAGAAATGAAGGATGGCTGTGAGCACTAGGTATCACAGGGTGTGACTGAACAGGAATGAAGGAAGGCTGTGTCATGGTTCACCAGGTGCCAGAGGGTGTGAGTATACAGGTGTGAAAGAAGGCTCTGCACAATGCACCAGGTACTACAGAGTGTGAGTGTGCAGGTGAGAAGAAAGGCTGCAGAATTGTACCTGATATAACAGGGTTTAAGTGTGCAGGTATGAAGGAAGGTACTTATATGGAATACCAGGTATCACAGGGTATGCCTGTGCTACCGTGAAGGAAGGCTGTGTCATGGTGGACCAAATGTCACAGGGTGTGAATATGCAGGTATGAAGGGAGGCTGTGGCATGGTACATTAATGGGTGGAAAGCACCAAATAGACCAGCAAAGGCAGGATGGAGTTCAATAGTCCTTTATTAGACGTACTAAAACAGACCGGTTTCGGCAAAAATTGCCTTCTTCAGTGTAGGACATTAATGGGTGGAATCAGGAGCCACTGATTCCAGTGATATTGCTGCATACTGCAATTGTCTGAGAAAGGGAGGCAGTAACATAGGGTGAAATCCAGTGGCTATTCTGTGGATTTCCCTTATCCAAATGTGAACGTACACAAGAAGTGTCTGTGGCCTAGCAACAACGCAGTGTGGCCTAACCCTGGATCAGTCACTATACAGGGAGTGAACTACAGCATGGTGTATGAAGCCAGGACCTCAGTGTTTGATTTAACTAGGTGACTGGAGTAAGCAATGCAGTCTATCGTACAAAATCTCCCATTTGCTTACTACTGATGTTCGAGCATCAGTAGCCAAAAATGTTGTCATGCCAAATTTTGACTATGGATTACTACTAATTTGTCTAATCTTTCTCACTTTAAACAGCCAAGAACAAGTTACTCAAATTCTTTCATTTATCATACAAGACGGAAGACCATCTTGATACCATACAGAAATCCAAATAGTTATAAGTTGAGAAAAGGGCATGCTTTACCCCCATGCACTGTGGATAATTTTAGTGCAGGTGAACACGGCACGCCTGCATTAGTAAACACTAAATGTAGCTCTGTGTTGATTTTCTTTTTCTTTAGGATGGCCGAGGAATAGAATCCAACAATACGGCTACACCACAGGATTTCTTACTGAACTGCACCTTATATAAGTCAAACTGCTACAATTACCCATATGGTTTTGACTGTAATTCTATCAAGTCACCATGTTGTATTGATTGCTTCTGTTTCACAAACTCTGAATTATGACTTTATGTTTGTCTTGTCGTGTATGTTTATGTGAGGTTTCTTAGTATAATACTGTAGCTTTGATTCTAGAAATACACTTGTCATGAATGTCAGATGTTTCATTGGCACAGATGGAAACATATAGGGAAACCCTATAAATATAATTTCAGTTTACCTCTGAAAGTTTCAATGAGCACATTTGTGGGTTTCCTGGGTAAAAAACAGTCTTAGGTTTCATTTTATAGCAAACCTCAACTGTTAAAATGGCAGTATTGCCAAGCTGTTTACTTTATAAACATGTTCCAATACCTGCTTCACATTTGGTATGTTAACTAGTTTAGGAAAACCTATGACATCTGGGTGCCTAATTTCAAAGTGCTTTATTTGCTTTGTACTTTAGGCAAGGGAAATGAGTTCACCTTAACCCTTTGGAGTTTTATTTTATTTAAACAGACAAACCACACTAATGCTCCAAATAACTTAAATTGTTGTTATATGTATAAATTACAGTAGAATGCTATGCTTTATATAAACAAAGTTTGCATGATTGCAAACATATGCAGAGTAAATGCATAAAGAAAATGTATTTGTTTACATAGCTTAACAAAAATGCCACACTAAAAATGTATTTACCGTGACTTACCATTCATTTACATTTCACATTTACAATTACAATCTTCATTACGTTTATTGTGTATGCTGTTACAAAAATCTAACTTATTTCTCAGTAAACATTTGTTGTCATTAAACAGTTAAATAAAACCACAATCAGTGTGAAGTACTGTTTATGATAAAATGCCCATGAAGCAGATATTTGCAAGTAATTGCCATTAATGTAAATAATATATTATACCCAGTGACAAACCTAATAAGGCAGGAGTACAGGAGTAAACAGAGTCTATAACTGTTCTGGATTTTGAAAAAATACAACAAAGGATAAGTTGGGCAAAGCTGAAGGATTTATAACAATAACAGAGACAGGGTAGTCAAACAGGTGCTTGTTATCAGCATATGTACTCATGTCTGTGATAACTGGATACAACTTAAGTGGAAATTTATCTGTAAGGTAGGGATGGTGATGGTGGTTTTACCAAATGACACTGTACTGTATTTCTTAGTGTTTAGGGTATATCCATGATTGATACACAAAGCATTTGCTTATTCCAGCCCTTGCTAGAGAATTTGAGCATCGGAATAAGATATGATAATTATCAATCATCAGCAAACCTCATTAGCCACAGTCTTTTGATATCAACTTTTTTGTCAGAGAAATATATGCCAAAGAGAGAGGTGTCCAGGACAAATACCTGTGGGACACCACTGGTGACTTTTTTTTTTGTTTACAGCAAATAACCCCAACCTAACAATATGGGTTCTATCAGACAGTCAGCTATCCTGTAAACTATCTGTTAATTACTGTTGAGCCGGGAGAATTTGTCAACAGTCCCAGCGTGAGGATAGCATCAAAGGCACTAGCAAGGTCCAAGTAAGCGGTGTGGATTGTATACCTTTATCCATGGCCTCATTAACCCTTTAGAAGAACTCATTCAGTCTGAGCAGACATAATCTGTGTCTTCCAAAGTCAGACTGGTGTGTATCTAAGGATATAAGTTAAACTGTATTGTCACGTAGTTCAGTTGTAATGAATTCCATAGCCTTGTAAATAATACCGGTAAGACTTAGGGCCTATATTATAAGATCGACGGTTGAAAACATCGATCAACATATTGCCAACACCATATCGTCGATGTCTTCAAACGTCGACCTTATAAAAAGACAAAAGAAAAAAGAAAAAAGTACCCCAACAGGTTTAGGCAGGGGGGGGGCAAGCTCCCCTGCACCCCCCACTACTTAAATATACCAACTCAGAGACTGCACTACATTGCAGTAAATGGAAATCTCCCCTTAAAGAGATTTCCATTTACACACTCGAGATTCTGACAGTTCGATATTCTCATGTCGAAAATGTCAGATTCGACATTGTCAGCTTTTGAGAATATAATATAGATCCAAGACTTATACGCCTGGAATTCCCAGGGTCTTCAGAGGGGGCCACCTTTATACAAGGGCACCATGACAGCTATTCTTCATACCTCAGGGATGTAACCAGTGGGAATATCAGGCTGAAGGGCTGATGGAAGAGTTTGATAGGTCTCAGCAGACATCCAGGGAGACTGGCAGGACCCATATAGTATTTATCATTTTGGGAAATGGCAAAAGGACTTGGTCAAGACTTGCTTTGGGAAGAGAGGTGTGATGGGAATTGTGAGGAAAGATGAGAGAGTAGGGTGGGTGGAGTAAAACTGACAAATAATTTGTCCACAAGACTCAGGGATTAAAGAAGGAAGTCTGGCACTTAGTGCAGAGGATTAACACTTCAACCTGTTAATGAGCTGCTTCCTCTAACCAAAGTGTTGAATGTTTGATTCACTTCACTTGCCTACTGTGTGATTCAGAGCAGGTAGCTTAACCAAATAGTGTTCCAGGGTTAACCCTGTAAAGGGCATTTGGGTACAATGGACGTAGCTGCTTAGGAAATGTAAAAAATAAAATAAAAAAAGGAATAGAGATAAGTTCAGTACAGGATTATTGTTAATTTCTAAGCATTGTAATATAGACATGGGTTGCCTTATAGCTGTTGTTTGAATTGGCTGCATTTCTAAGTTTGTAGTTCCTAATGATTAGCCTGAGGGAGTTAATTACTAATTTTATGTCTATTTTGTAATGATGAAGGTGTGACATTTCCTTATAATAAGCTTAAAGGACTTACAGTTTTAAATCAGTTTTATAAGTATGAAGTGGATATCTTTCACAGATGGTCAGGAGATTTTTTCATTTTTGTTATAAAGTCTGATGATGTGAGAGTTCCACCATAAGGGTTTCCCATTATGCTTGCTTTGCATGGATATGGATGCCTCAATACAGCTGTCTAAGAGGGAGCAAAATTAAGAGAAGTAGGAAACCTGCTCAAGTACAAATGTTGCTGGACAACTGTATCATCTTTGGTTGTAAATAATACTGGCAACTAGTAAATAATTGGTTTTGATTTAACCCTAAAACTATAGGAGTTATAATGGGCTGTGAAGCAGGATTTTGGGGAGAGTATCACAGCAGGATG
>NC_056747.1:823368656-823376156 GCF_019279795.1 Protopterus annectens | reverse complement strand
CTATCTAATTGAGCATATATACGTCTGTGGATATACAGTCAATCTAGTGCACACAACCTGATGGTGCCTTATATAATTGCCTAGACACAACAAACTATCTAAAGTACACTATCTAAACATACTAATGCATAACAAACCAAAGAGAAAAAAGAGAAACATATTAATGCATAACAAACCAAAGAGAGAAAAAAGAGAGAAAAAATAATAATAATAATAATAATAATAAAAATGGTGATGATGGACAAACTATGGCCAAAGCATCTGCCAAACTATTCACTGAACAACTATTGCCCATGTATAATATAATATAATAAATATGGCAAATATACCTAAGACAAATTCATGGATTAAATCAGTCACTAATAGTAATGAATCCCTAACCCGATGCACATAATTCAGCCGGAGCAATTAATGAAGTCAGTCACAAGCCCAAGGACATTGTCAATGCTAATAAGCAGAATATGTGCTTGTTAAGCCCTAAGTCAGTCACTTCTTTGTATTTTACCCCAGTGGAGGATCGAATTTCATCTGTAGAATCGAATGATGTCAACACTTCGCGAACAGCCACGGTGGTGAGACGTAAGATTCACTTGGAGAAATTGAAGGTTGGAGAACAGCAGGATTTTCCATTGGTTCCACTACCGATACATACCGGAAGGAAGAGGTCATTGGAGTACGATGTCGAACAGCGGGCGAAGCGACCAGACCACAAATGGGAGAGGTTCAATCAGCCGCAGAAGCAGAAATGGAAAACAAATCATTAATTTGGAATATCTCTAATCTCAGTTTATCTGAAACAGAGATTAAGTTACTGGAGAAAGGTTTGTCCTTCATTCCAACGAGGAGAGCAGGTATTAGTGACTATCTTTTGGCCACTAGGCTTTTTGCAAGGAATGTTAACCTCAAACTTTTGTTTGGTAATACATCTGTTGAGAATACGACTGTTTTTAAAAGCAATAGCATTTTTAATCCGAGGTTGACTCCTACACTAGAGGTATTTGTTAAATCGGTAGAGAGAGATTTGTATAGCAACATGTCTGCAAGAACATTTGAATCGAGTGATAACTTGAGTGTTGAGCTGAATGATGCACTTACTAGCCTAAAAAACAATTCAGATATTGTTATACGACCGGCTGACAAGGGTGGTTTAATTGTCGTCATGGATAAATCATTTTACATTGATTCCATGCTATCAATGCTTGATACAACAGCCTATGAATTGATAACATTACAACAGATAGAGGACTGCTGTGGTAATATATATGCGATGCTCAATGAATGCCTTACACTGGGTGTGATGACCAAGGATTTGTATGACTTTTTACATGTTGAATACCCAGTGATACCACGAATCAATGGGCTACCTAAAGTACATAAGAATGCACAGACTCCCCCTTTCAGGCCAATTGTGGCAGGGGAAGGATGGGTCACTCAACCTATCTCCATATATCTGGACAGTAAATTGAAGGCAATTCTGCAACATTTTGACTATGTTCTAAAAGATAGTGGACAGTTTTTAGCTGATTTATATGCTTTTACCAGTGGTATAGATTATACGGAAGATCTAGAGCTAGTAACTATGGATGTCAGATCTTTGTTCACCTGTATACCCAATGATGTGGGTATTAGTTCTGTAAAAGCTTTGATGTGTGAATTTTATGATGACGTCCAAACTGATTTTTTGACCCTTCTTCTTGAGAATGTCCTTGAGAACAATTGTTTCATTTTTATTGACAAGTTATTCAAACAACGAACAGGTGTAGCCATGGGCACAAGTTGTGCGAATTCATACGCCAACTTGGTGCTTGTCGCCTGGGAGAAGGAGGTCATGTTGACATGTTCTAACATCGTCTTCTATAGACGGTTTGTTGACGACCTCTTTCTCCTATGGAGGGGCACTAGCATGGATCTGGAGTGGTTTGTGTCTCGTGTTAACAGCATGGAAGGATTTTTGAGATTTACAATGGAACATTCGAAGAGTAGTATAGATTTCTTAGATGTTAAGATATATAAGGAATTGAGTACTCTCAAGACCACTGTTTATAGGAAAGAATGCTATAGAGCAACCTATTTAGCACAAGACAGTATGCACCGCCCAGGTATACACAGAAATATAGTCAAAGGGCAAGCCTTGAGAATATCCCGCTTATGTTCGGATGATGTGAGGTTTAGAACGGAGATTGAGCAATTGAAAAATAATTTTTTAACTAGGGGATATGACAGGCAAACCCTAGACTCAGTTTGTACAGAAGTGATGAGCTTTAGAAGCAGTGTAGGCAGACCTTATTATTCAACAAAGAGGCAAGAGCATGATGGTCCTAGGACTCACAATCCTATTATACAACTGCCTGTGGTCTTACCTTTTGCAAAGGACACAGGAATGGCCCAAAAAGCATTTTTTGATAATTGGAACATACTGATGGCGGATGATCATATACATAATATCGTGGGAAACTGCCCACGATATGTATATAGGAATTTGAAGAACCTCAAACAGTATTTATGTTTTCCCAATTTATGCCCAGCAAATGAGTCTAACATAATTGATTTTGGCACAAGGAAATGTGGAGCATGTGCTCAATGCATCCATATAGATACATCTAGGTTCTTTAGGAACCCGAATGATGGAAGACTCTGGGAGTTAAGATGTAGGGCAGATTGTATGACTAAGAACCTTATATATGTGGCATGCTGTCAGACATGCTATGTGTTTTATGTAGGAAAGACCAATAGGTCGTTACGCGAAAGGGTGAGAGACCATATATACTGTTATAATAGGTCGGATGTATGCAGTGCTATAGCTAAGCATATGTTAGAGAATGATAAACATGGTTTTCTGTTCCAGGTATTACATGTTGTGTCCATTGGGTTGAGAGGGGGTGACATTGTGAATTTGACTGAATTGGCAGAGACCGAATGGATACTAAGGCTAGGTGCCCACCGTGGGAGGGGGCTCAATGAGAGTGTACCTTTGAAGCCGGTTCTGAAAGCCAAAACCATTAAATAAGGGCTGATTAATATTCTTAATGAGTCAGTACTGGTGACTGACTTCATTAATTGCTCCGGCTGAATTATGTGCATCGGGTTAGGGATTCATTACTATTAGTGACTGATTTAATCCATGAATTTGTCTTAGGTATATTTGCCATATTTATTATATTATATTATACATGGGCAATAGTTGTTCAGTGAATAGTTTGGCAGATGCTTTGGCCATAGTTTGTCCATCATCACCATTTTTATTATTATTATTATTATTATTATTTCTCTCTTTTTTCTCTCTTTGGTTTGTTATGCATTAATATGTTTCTCTCTTTTTTCTCTCTTTGGTTTGTTATGCATTAGTATGTTTAGATAGTGTACTTTAGATAGTTTGTTGTGTCTAGGCAATTATATAAGGCACCATCAGGTTGTGTGCACTAGATTGACTGTATATCCACAGATGTATATATGCTCAATTAGATAGATTTGTCATATTTGTACATGATGGGTACTACTTATATATTTTTTATATGAGATGTTGACAAAATTTTTTATATATAAAAACAAGCAATGTAATGTCATTTTTATGCATCTATTTTATTCCTTTTGTTGCAGTATCATATTTTTATAAGTGTATTTTATCGTTCGGATGAATGTGATGAGACGCTGTGTTTTTAACAGGAATTTGTTATGATATGATGTGACGCTCTGAAGTTATTATATTTTTGTAACTAGCATCACAGTATCATTCTTATGTATTTATATGCGGTTAAATGAATTTATTTCCTGTTCTCTTGCTGCATTGTTTATGTTTATTATAAGTGCAGCTTATTATGCGGATGAATGGGATCTGACGTGAATGTGAAGTTGTGTGTGTGTTTTTATTAAGAATTAATTGCAATAGGATGTGACGTTTTTTGAATAGTTATATTTAAATGGGTGATTGTGATTTTAATTTTGTAACGTCTGAAGAAGCGGGCAACCGCGATAGCGCTAACGTTTTCTTTCTATATTAAACCATTTTTATTTTATTGGCATACCGTGGATTCCTTGGAGCATCTTGAAATAGTTTTGGAGCATTTTGCGTACACAATTTGATACTGCACTACATCCATCAGGGTTTTGTGTTTCTTGGATATATATATATATATATATATACACACACCCATACACACACATATATATATATATATATATATATATATATATATATATATATATATATACACATATATATACATATATGTGTATATATATATATATATATATATATATATATATATATATATATATATATATATATCTATATATACACATACACATATATATATATATATATATATATATATATATATATATATACACACACAGACACACATATATATATATATATATATATTTATATATATACATACACATACATATATATTTATATATATACATACACATACATATACATATATATATATATATATAGATACATACATATACATACATACAGATATATATATATATATATATATATATATATATATATATATATATATATATATATATATATATATATATATATATATATATAGATATATATATGCAGATATACACACATATATATATATATATATATATATATATATATATATGTATATTCAACATATTAAGGAAACTATTAAAAAGTTAAATTATGAAATAGAAAGGGAAAATTAGTATTAGGGAAAAAAAGGTTATTCCTGGTCTACATGGTCATTAAACCTCTTCTCCCCAACATAAACATCCCACACACAAAGTGAACACAACCATCCCATCCTGTCAGCATTCTGTTACTGGCACTCTATAAAACTGCACTTGAATGGATTTATGACAAGAAGAGATAAGAATATCAAAAGGGTCATCTTTGAAACGTCTGTCCAATATCCCCACTACTAACTAGCAGACTGACTGTATGAGGGCAAAACCATCAAACTCTTGGGAAGTCCTAGCTACAGATGTGAGGAACTTCAAATGACGCCTATCGTGCCCATCTCATAACAAAGAAAACAAATTAAAAACACAAATACATATATATATTTGCCTTTGCAAATTTTCGTGTCAAAGGTCTTTGGGAAGGTGTTATCAGACTTACCTCTGGACATCATTGGGAGTAATCATACAGTCAAATGCAGGGATCAAATGTGCAGGTGAGGCTGCAGTCGAGGTACTGCGAAAGAAGAGGTACTTCTCTTGAGGTGAACAGGGGGAATCAAATGTGGTGTGGTCAGAATGGGAGTCTATGAGAATGTACTTTACTCCTCACATCTTTGCTTTATGGAAAAATCTGGTTAAGAGGGGAAATGAAGAAAATGCATACAGAAGTCCTGAAGGCCAAATCTGGGAAAATGCATCTCTTGGGCACCATTCCCTCCTGAGAGCAGATGGTGAAGAACTGGTGCATTTTGTATCAAACAGTTAAAACAGAGATCACATCAGGGTTTGCCAACACCCCAAAACATAAGTGCGTGTGAATGTTATGCACTGTCAGATGGAGAGATTATGAGTAAAACGGTGCTCAATGTGGTCCCTAGTGATTTCATGATAGCTTGACTGAGACATATATATTGCCTTGTGTTTGCCAGTACACGAGTGCTCTGTTTGAAGTATGGTATCACTGCTACAGCTGCTGGTACTGTTTCAATACATGTGTCTCATGAAGTGTGTACATGCCTGAATGATTTGAGGTAGTTGCAATGGAGAACAAATGAGTAGGAGTATTGGATCACTTATCAGCTTACCCCACAAGTGTCCCTAATTTTGGTTTATACTTTTGCTCTGAAATACTACAATCCATAATGCTTTTTGAAAAAGGTGTTGGATTCTCATGAATAATGACATTCATTGCAATTAAAAACTTTTTTCCTTCAGAAAATTTATTTGTTTATTTACTTTATTTATTTCAGTTTGTTAACCGGGAAAGTCCATTGCGCCAAGGTAGCCCGTTTTCAATGGAGGCCCGAGGAGAAAAGCTCCAGACAGAAAGATAATATACAATGTATTAGTACAGCATATAAGAACAACAGTTTAACCTTCAATATACAGAAGGACAAGATTTTACATATCTTGAAATGTATGAGCTGAGTCAATCACTTATAAGATTTTTACAAAAACAATAGATTCATGTTCATTTAATACAATACAAATAAGATCTTTACAAAAACAATAAATTCATGTTCATTAAATACAAGTATATGTATTTAGGCAAAGGAATTTTAGAGAGAGGAATTGAAGCTGCGGCAGAGATTGTGAGTAGGATAGAGTAGGGATAGGTGTCAGGAATCAGGTAGGATGGGTACAGGAGCATTCCCAGAGGGAGGAGAGGTGAGAGTGGAGTAGGGTTTTAAAGGAGGGTATGTTTGAGGTGGTTCTAATGTGGGGGGAAGAGAGTTCCATAATCTGGCAAGGGAGAATGATAGTAGAAGTTGCCCTGGTGCGTATACAGGATTGTAAAGTTCTAAGAGGTTCTGATTTGTGGATCTAAGTGTTCTATGTGGCTGGTGAAGTTTTAGGGAAGAGGATAGTAATGGACAGTTAGAAGGTTTGAAAATCAGCTTGTGTGCTGTAGTTAGTTGAATGAAATTTAGGTAGCTTGGGATTTCCAACCAATTTAGAGCATGTAGGGAATTACAATGGTGAATAGAGGATTTGGATCCTGTGGCAAACTTTGAAATTTTATTATAGCATGAGGAAAGTTTAGATTTTAGGGATGATGGGAGGTTAGAGAGTAGTGAAGCACCATACAAAAGGGAGGGTAGGAGGTAGGTGGTAGATAGGAGTTGTCTAGAAGACAGAGAAAGGTAGCATCTGTGTCGATAAAGCATTCCAAGTTTTTGATGAGTCTTTTTAATATTGGTTTTATAGGTGGATGTCACATTTTAGCTGGTCATCGATAAGGACGCCCAGAAGTTTTGTATGGGGAACTATTTCAATAGATGTTTTGTTTAGGCTAAGTATGGAGAAGGATGCTTTGTCAACATCTCTCAAAATGAATGTTAATTCATGTAGTCTTATTTTGTGAACTTACTAAAATCAGCAATATCACTGTTTTCAAAAGTATCGGATTTGGAAGCTTTTACTTTGAGTCTGTTGTCCAAGAGGGATGAGACATATGAAACTTGAATACAATTAAAACAAGATACATAAAGCAATAGTAACAAAGTACTGGGTCCCAGAGGCTTGGGAGGTCATTGTTAAGAAGAAACCTTCAACTGCTTGTTACAGAAAGCTTGGCATTAAATACCACAGTTCAGTTTACGCTGTAACATAACTATGCAAAGATAACCATGTGACCAGCCAGAATGCAATTAAAATCAAATATTTTACTGCACATGTTTTAAGAAATTGATAGATGGGCCTAAACTCAGAATTGAAGTGTGTGCTTTTTTTTAAAAGTTAATTCCTGGGAAATGCTATTCAGAAGGAGAGAGAGACATATGAGGGAACAGTTTTAGTGGCACACCAGGCTGTGATTTGCTCGATGTCTATTGT
>NC_056747.1:823311156-823363656 GCF_019279795.1 Protopterus annectens | reverse complement strand
AGTTAGGAATTAATATTATTTGTTTTTGCTTTAAAACATTTTTTGATTTAAGGATGTAATCGTAATGTGTCACCAAATCCATGGAAGTTCTCCTATATGTAACTATTACCCTTATGCTATCACCTCTGGAGTGTCCTACTCATACCTTCCAACCATACTGAATTACTCGGTAAAAAATGAGTTTTAGGGTCCAAATAATGAGGTGCCACGATTCCCGAGTGGCATCCCTTCATTTCCAATTTTTTTCCAACTTTGTTTTTAATTTTTTTTTCTTTTACGCTTTTGAGCTGACGTCATCACATGCGTGATGACATCAGCTCCGTCAGCCTGTCGGAATTGAGCTTTCCAGCTGTTTGCTGAGGTTTCTGCACGAGAATGGAGGAAGTTTATTTTATTTTCTTCTGCTAGCTAATGAACCGACGGGGAAGCAAACAACTGTTGCAGAGCTTAAGGTACTGTTTTCACTTGTTTTCTGATGTGAATCCATAATGCAGTAGGATGTAGACTGTATTACTGAGGACTTTTTCCGCTAACTGCATGCTCATGAAGTTCAGTTTGTAAATGCCCTGATTATTGCAATACTTTAACTCTTGCTACCTGGTACAAGGCTTTTATCCCGATTGTTTTTGTCTTGCCTTTACTTCTTCACTTATGATGGAATATGAAATGATCATGTGCTTGAAGTATGTCTGTACGTGTTACTTGTATTTCTGCAGCTGACAGTAAATTATAACACCAACCCCTCTCAAATGGTTTTTGCTTTGCATTTCCTTTCAGATTTCTGCCCAAGTTCAGTGTGCACATTTTCTGAAGGTCTTAAAGTTCGATACGAGTTTAAACCACTAACATTAATGTATTTGTTTCTATTTCTAGTCGATAACTAAGTCGGGTCTAATATTTTCTGATAATTGTTTCTTAAAAACTAACAAAGCAGATGCATTTTGATTGCAAGTGTAATAATTTAATGCAGAGGTTTACAAGGAGATGGAGGCATAAGTGTTTTATTGAAGATGACATCTGTAATAAAAGGAAGAAAGGAAAGGGCAGCATATGTATAAAAAGGCATCTAATATACAGTTTTACTGTCTCCTTTTGCAGAGTGGTTCCTGAAAGTTCTGAATGGCTGTTTATTGTTTTATATGAATTACTAGACATTATTTGGCAGCTCTTGAATTCTGCTGTATCTGTTAAAAGCATTACTTCTAAAGTATTTAATCGTAAAAACAAATGAGGGAAACCATGCAGAGCCGATGTAATGAATTAATTTGGGAAGAAATACAGACGGGGGAGCCTTGTAAAATAGATTTCCAACGTGTAAGTTAAGTTTTTCATGACATAACCCATTAATTCGTTTGCAAATAAAAATAACTTTGGCTGAACTCTAGAAAAAAACGCGCCTGGCTTCTTTTTAGTTTTAAGCAGCAGTGGTGACTTTTTTTGTGAACGGAATATAATACCAAATTTTACTCAATACAATTAGCATTTTAATAAACAAATGCATGAAAGTTTTACTCCACTGACTGTTGTCTGACAATTATATATATGCGCGTGCATGTGTGTATATGTATATATATATATATATATATATATATATATCAAAAAGTTTACAATATTTATACTAAGATATGCTAGTTACAGTATCAAACAAATTAGTATGACAGTTTAAAAATAATAAATTTCAAGTGTTAAAACAAGTTAATATAAGATGAAAAGGTCACACATCAAAACAAAAAAGTCAAGAATGATATCAACAACAGCACTAGAGATTAAACAATACTTCGTAACAGAGATAGAAAACATAGTAGGTGGGAAGTGTGTTTGCTTAGCAAGGTGTAGTACAGGAGCACAGCCAGTGATTGGAGAAATAGTTTGTAAGTTGCTGTTTAAAGCTATGGGTATTTGGGATAGACAGCAAATACTGGGGAAGGGAATTCCAAGTTTAGGCTATGGAGTAGCTGTAAAATGAATCACCACGAGTATTGTGGGATTTGGTGATTTTGAGTAAGTTTTTATCAGCAGACTTGAGAGAGGTAAGGTTGGAATAGGGTTGTATGAGGTTAGATAAGGCTGGGCAATAGTCGGGGTTATAAATAACGGAGTGTGCTACTTTTAGTTAGTTTAGGGCTAGTAAGTTTGGGAGTTCGATCCAGTTTAGTTTTTGGAGGGTTATACAATGGTGTGTTCTACGAGGAAGGTTAGTGGCAGAAATGGCGATTTTATTATAACAAGCTTCTAGGCTCTTCATGTCATATTTACGAAGGTTTGTGAAGATTTGTGAACAATAGTGAAGGGTGGAAAGTAGGTGAGTTCTGGCAGGAGCAATTCTAGCATAGTTAGAAAGATATGGTTTGGCACTATAGAGAGCACTTAAATGTGTGGACCTTTTTGATTGTTAAAGCGATATGTCTGTCAAATTTTAGGTTACAGCCTAGGGCAACACCAAGGAGCTTAGTATGTTCAATAGGTTCAACCTTTGTACCATTAGTGGCAAAGACAGAGAGGTGCTTTTGTTGTTTTTTTCTTGGAGGGATTGGAAAAAATCATAAGTTTAGTCTTGTTTGGGTTTAGGATCAATTGCTGCTCTGAGAGGTATTTTTCGATATTATTAAGGGCAGTTTGAGACTTTACTTGGAGTTCATTAATGGAGAGGGAAGAATAAATAAGGGAAGCATCGTCAGCATATTATATGATAGAGGCAGGTGATGCAGCAGTATGGAGATCATTGGTAAAGAGAATACAGAGAAGTGGTCCTAAGATAGAGCCTTGTGGAACACTGACAGTGATAGGTCTTCAGTAACATTTCAGTGATGTTTCTTATTTTTCTTAAGGGTTACAATTTCTTCTGGATTTGAACAGGTGCTGGGGGGTATGACTTGAGTAACTTGATCTATCTTTTCACTATTGGTTAGACCAACATTTTCAAAAAATAGGTTTTAAACCAATTTTCTGTGTTACGCTGGCCTCTGTGCTGTTTGAAGATTTTCTCCTCATTTTCTTTAATCTTATATGGTATGTTTGGATGTATCCAATGAACTTTTGACAAAACAGATACTTTGGATTGCCTTACATTATTTGTACTCTGCAATGGCTGTGTTCCTTATATGATAAAGTATCTTAATCTAGTAGGTCCAGAGTATCGATTTGTGTCAGTCTTTTCTTTTTCTTATGGGTGTGATTATCTTCATATTTTCTTTTGTTTGTTTGTGTTTGTTTTATGTACTAAGAACTAACACTTAGCTGACTTCTTTTTCTTGCATGAGGTCTTCCTATCAAGGACTAATTTAAAATCATTAGAATGATCTTGCAGTCATTTGTAATTATATCTGTAACTGATATGCTAGTGGTAATACAGTTGTTTCCAAATCTTCCCCCATCATGCTGCAAAGTTAGAAAATTAAGTCTGTCAAATTAACTGCAATAACTGTTTCACTAATAAAGTACTTATAAAGTCTTCACACTACCTACTACTCAAAATCAAAAACTAAACTTAAAATCCTTGTTTGTTCTCAGAATACAATTCTACGGCTCTCCCAGAATCACACTAAGATGCACAAAACTTTTAGTTATGTACTTACCATAACTTCGGATGTATGGGATCCATCTCGCCTACATTCATGACAGATGGGTTCGGAGCCGATCCATCGGCTCCGACTCGGCAACTTATACACTAGCACAAAGTCTCTCATTGGCTGGGCTACTCCCTATCCCAGGATGCACTACACCTGCTTCCCCAGATCTTGTTTGTTCGCTTTCATACACCCATGTAAACACAGAAAACACTATCAGTCACTATAACCAACTAAAGTTCTTCAAGAAGAACGCCAAGAAAAAAGTGACTACAGCTCCTCTAAATCCAAATGGAAGGGGGAAGGAGGGTGGGTACTTATGAATGTAGCCGAGATGGATCCCATACATCCGAAGTTATGGTAAGTACATAACTAAAAGATGTAATGGGATCCTATCTCGCCTACATTCATGACAGATGGGACAGCGCCCTAGCACCTACATCCCGGTGGCTCATTGGAATACACTCCTGAGAACTGTGGAACCAAAGGAAGCTCTGCCTCGAGAAACCACATCCAATTTGTAATGAGAAATAAAAGTGTGCGGAGAAGTCCAGGTTGCCGCAGCACAAATATCATCTATTGATAATTTGGAGTGAAAAGCTACGGAAGTAGCCATTGCCCTGGTAGAATGAGCCTTGACTGGAAAGGGAAGGTCTTTATTAGCCTGTGAATAAATAAAAATGATACAATCTTTAATCCATTTAGATATGGAGGCTTCTGTTACTGGTTGACCCAATTTGTTCGCTGCAAAAGAAACAAACAACTGATTTGATTTCCGCTTGAGCGGTTCTATTCAAATAAAACGTAGTTGTCTATGTACGTCCAATTGATGCAAGGTATATTCTGCGTTATTGGAGAATTCTGGGAAAAAGACAGGGAGTTCTATAGTTTGTTGCATACAGAAAGAGGAGGCCACCTTTGGTATAAATGCAGGGTTTAATTTCAATGAAACTCTATGCTTGTGAAAAATCAAATAGGGAGGATCAGAACAAAGAGCTTGAAGTTCTGAAACTCGCCTAGCAGATGTTATGGCTACTAAAAAGGCCGTTTTCCGAGACAGAAATTTTAAATCACAAGTAGCAGCTGGTTCGAAAGGACGGGCCGTTAGGGCAGCAAGAACCATATTCAAATCCCAAGGTGGAACAGGCTGAGATAAAGGAGGCCTAAGGAGCCAAGCCCCTTTAAGAAAAGCCTTACAAAGTTTGTGAGACATCAATGAAGGTTCAAAAGAAGCATGAAAATTAGAGATCACTGCTAATTGAACCTTAATGGTAGAAACTGAAGAGCCCGACTGAAAAAGGGAGGCCAGAAAATTCAGAACCTCCGATACTGGTGCAGTGAGAGGATCTATACCCCGTTCTTGAGCCCAGAAGGCAAACCTTTTCCATTTACTGGAATAAAGTTTGATGGTGGAAGGTTTATGAGAAGAAGACAGTATGTGGACCACGTCCGGCGAAAGAGCATAGTCTCGGACTAAGGATGGAAGTGGAGTAACCATGCTGCCAACTTCAAGGACCTGAGAGACGGATGACGCCGTCCTGACTGGTGAGTCAACAGGTCTGGCACTTGATCCAGAAACCATGGACCTTCTATCGCATGCCTCTGTAGGAAAGGAAACCAAACTTGACGAGACCAGTGCGGGGCAATCAAAATCATCTCGCTCTCCATGTAAATGGCCTTCTGTATCACCCTCGGTAGGAGGGGGAATGGAGGGAAGGCATAGAGAAGACCGGGGGGGGCAAATGTGAGTCAGAGCGTCCCTGGGAATCTGTCCCTGAGAAGGAAACAGTGTGAAGAACTCTCTGCATTTCGCATTGTGAGGGCTGGCAAACAGGTCGCAGCAAGGAAGACCCCATCTGTCGAAGATTTTCGCAGCTATACTCTGTTTGAGGGACCACTCGTGGGGTAAAAGAATGGTCCTGCTTAATCTGTCCGCAATCACATTGGACTTCCCCGGTATGTGCGTTGCCATAAGAAAGCGGTTGGAAGCTACCGCCCAGTGCCAAAGTCTCATGGCTTCTCTGCATAGTGGGTAAGACCTGGTTCCACCTTGCTTGTTTATGTACCACACCACCGACATGTTGTCGGATAGGATAGTAATCGGGCCCTGTGGGAGAGCGTGATGGAGAGCTTGGAGTACCAATAGTACTGCTCTCATCTCCAGGACATTGATATGCAAATGCGTTTCCTGGATCTGCCATGTGCCTTGGACCGACCTGTCCAGGTAATGACCCCCCCACCCTACCTGGGAGGCGTCCGTAGTCACAGTGGCAATGGGACGTTGAGGTATAAAGGGTCGCCTGGTCGAGATTTGATTGGAGAAGCCACCAATGAAGATCTCGACGGCAACTTTCCGTGATTATGATTAAGTGGTTCAAGGGAAGTTCCTGATAGGACCATTGAACCGACAGTAGCCATTGTAAAATTCGCATGTGAAGTCTGGCCAAGGGAACTAAAAGTATGGTCGACGCCATCGAGCCCAACAGTTGTAGGATCCGATGGGCCGGGCTCTTTGTAGGAGAGACAGGATTTGACTTGATCTTGTAAGACCTGAATTCTTGCTGCCGGTAAATAGGCGCGCATTCTTTTATGTCTAAGTCTGCGCCTATGAAAGTAATACGCTGAGATGGCTGTAGTACAGATTTTTGCAAATTGAACATGATCCCCAAGAAACCGCCCAAGGTGAACGTGGCTCTGAGCGCTTGGAGTAGTAGATGCTCGGAGGTGGCAGTAAGGAGCCAGTCGTCTAGATAAGGAAACACCTGGAATCCCAGACTTCTCAGGTGAGCAGTTACCACTGCCAGACATTTGGTGAACACCCTGGGGCTGTGGTGAGACCAAAGGGCAGTGCTCGAATTGAAAATGACTGGCTCCGGCGGAAGCGTAAATGTCTCCTGGACTCTTGAGCTATGGGAATGTGATAGTAAGCGTCCTGGAGATCTATGGAGCACATCCATGCATTCTTTTCCAGCAAAGGAGAATAGATTGAAGAGTGACCATTCGAATTTGGACTTCTTACAAAACGATTCAATGAACTGAGGTCCAAAATGGGCCTGAAGTCCCCTGTCTTTTTTGGTACCAAAAATAACTTTGAGTAAGTTCCTGATCCGATCTGGTCGATGGGGACAGGCTGGATGGCTCTTTTTTCTAGCAGCTTTGAAATCTCTAATGCTGCCTGATCCCGCTGACTGGGTGGCACGTCCGGGATTTCCCTTAAAGAAAGGGGGGGTTTGTTGAAGGGTATGATATATCCTCCGGTAATGATGCGAAGCACCCACCGATCGCTTGTTATGGATTCCCAAGCTTGTGGGTGTGCCACAAAGCGACCCCCGACTGGCTCCGGAGTTGCACAGTCGGGCAACAACTCAGGAACGCTGGTTGTATGAAGAACCACAAAAGGAATCGCAGTCTCCAGAGTTACGGGGGCCTCTGCCACCTCTGGGGCGGCGTCTTCCAAAATCCCCCCCCCCCTGCCTCTGGAGGGGGAATCACTGGGTGGAGTAGAGAAAGACTTTTGGGATTTTTTAAACCACATTTTCCCTCCTCTCCCAGCCTTGGGATAAGGCCTGGAAGGAGCGGAAAAACGGGCCCCAACGGCAGTCAAAGTCTTGCCCTCCTGCTCGCACCGAGTTAGTGTGTCCTTCACCTTTGGTCCAAACAAAGATGACCCATCAAAGGGGGCGTCGGCGAAGGAAGACTTGAAGGCCTCCGTGAACGAACACAAGCGTAACCAGGCTTGTCTCCTGAGGGCAACGCCTGTTCCCGCTGCTCTACTCGCCCCTTCGGCCGCATACGAAATGAGCCTCATGGACGAGTTAACGATAGAAAAAAGGGTAGTCATCTGTGCGCCAACAGTCGGGGCCAGCGCCTCAGGTAGATTACCAACAATAGAGTCATTTAGCTCTTTGAGAAGATCCCTTTGGAGCCTCGTAAAATGACATAAACAGTTCAGCGACCGTAAGGTAAAGGCCGCTGAGGACAGGGTACGCTTCCCGTACCTATCCATACTCCTAGAATCCTTATTAGGAGGATGAATAGACGTCGAAGCCTCTGCCACGTCCTGCTGTGTGGCAGAAGCCACCACCAAAGCATCTACAGGCACACCCTTAGTGATCAATTCCTTCTGGGGGGGGGGGCTGACAAAAATTTATTGGGCCTCGCAGGCACCGGTTCCACAGAATCAGGGTGTTCCCACACCCTTCGAGAAACCAAATCAAGGAGTTCATCGAAGGGCGGAGACACCCAGGAGGCGGAAGGCTGGGCCCCAAAGGCCTTGAGGAAGACTGACTCCTCAGCTGAAGGGGTTTTGGCTTGCCAGTCACCTCTCTGTCTCAGAATCTCCAAGATATCTGAGAAGGAGATATCATCCGAAGATGATTTGGGGGACCCTTCTGTGTCATCGAGGTCAGTATCCGATGTAATAGACTCATCTTGGGAGTCTACGTGCTTCCTCTTACACAATTTCTTCCGTGGGGGTTCGTCCGAAGCAGTTTCGGACGGACCACCCGGAAGAAGGGAACCCCCGATGGGGGTATCCTCAGGCCCTGGGGCCCCGCTGCCAGGGGGCTGCAACACAACAGAGGCACCAGTCTCCAAATCTAGGGACGGTGAGGTAGAAACTTGTTGAACCGGCAAAGGCATGGCCAGCGCGCTCCTCATGGCCTCAAAGGCCGGACCTCCAGAGTCCAAGGAGGTCACTGGTCTAGAGGCCACGATGGCACTGGGAATTCCAGCAGCCGATGCTCCGAGAGGAAGACTAGGCACCAAGCACCTAATCCCAAAGTATTCCCTCGGGCCCGGCTGAAGAGGTCGCAGTACCAAACCCTGAACCGGAGGACAGGGTAGGAAGCATAGTCGGAGCCGAAAGGCCTGTAAGGGGTCTCTGCTCCGACCGTATGGCTCCACATTGCTCCACCACCACCGGCTCCAACGGCTCCGAAGAGGTTGGAGGAGGAATCAAGTGTGTTGGAGGGGGGATCGGCTCCGAAGCAAACTGTGCTGGAGCCGAGACCATTTTAGTAAACACTGGAGACTGGAAAAGCCTCTGTAAAACCCTATCCAGGTCCGAATCTGACAGTCTCGAGGATTTAGAGGAGGTAGACACTCGAGAAGATTTTCTTCTCGGCTCTGAGAGAGAAGGGGACCGGCTCCGATACGGCTCCAAAACTATCTGCGCCGACTCCACCACATCATGGACCACCATCGGCACCGAAGGAGCCTTCTTCGGAGCCGAGGGGGAAGAGTCTGAGCTGCACACTTCCACCGGCTCCGAAGCCATTGGAACTGATGGAGGTGATTCACCTCTCGATACTCCAACTTGCGGCTCCGAAGGCAATGGAGCCGAAGTAGGAGGTATCGAGGCAGACCCTTTGACCCTCGGCCCTGAAGTCAGTGGAGCCGAGGAAGAGGAGGTCAATTTTGTCTTTTTAGAAGTCGGCTCCGACGGACTTGGTGCTGACGATCTTTTCTTTTTGGAAGCAACAGGAGGATTTAAGGCTTCCTCAAAAGAAGGTTTGATAAGCCCTTTCAATATCAGCTTGTTCTTACGTTCTTGAAGAACTCTAGCAGAAAAAGCATGACATACGCTACAAGTCTCTTGCAGATGTTTCGGCCCCAAACAATAGACACAGATTGAATGACTGTCTGTTATGTACATTTTATAACTGCACCGAGTGCATTTTTTAAAACCTGACTTTTGTTCTTTAGACATAGTACAGGCCCTACAACAAGTATGATTTTACCACAAAAGTAAGCACTATAACAAAAAAGCGCCAACTGAAAGCGTGAGACACACTGGCGCGAGCACTTAGGAAAAATTTACCTCACAAACAAACAGATAAAACAAGTCCAACGGCCCAAAGCCCTCTAATTTAAACGGGCTTGGCCCAAAAAACAATTAACCACAAAGGGAAATTAAAATTAAATAGTACACAAGGGTAGGGCAAAGGCCCTCTAACTTAAACGGGCCTTGCCCGACTGAAAAAATTAAGTACCAGAAGACACTCAAGCACTCAAAAGTCACAAACAGTATAAGGAATAGCTGTTAAAACAGATGTTTGGTTAATATATGACAAAAACCCCAAGGTCAAGGACCAATAAAGGTAAAAAAGAACCACTTAGCTCCAGCCAAGTCGAGACCACGTCCAGCTTGTAAAGCGGCAAACGAGATCTGGGGAAGCAGGTGTAGTGCATCCTGGGATAGGGAGTAGCCCAGCCAATGAGAGACTTCGTGCTAGTGTATAAGTTGCCGAGTCGGAGCCGATGGATCGGCTCCGAACCCATCTGTCATGAATGTAGGCGAGATAGGATCCCATTACATCATGTCTTTTCTTCTTGTCAATTTGACCATCCACTCTTCTCACATCCACTTAATAGAGGACAGTATTTCAAGTCAGTGGATCCTTCCTATTGCCTATAATAGTCATCAGTCAAATTAGGAAATACTGTGGCACCAGGGAAAGGCTTATAAACCAACTGGATATTCCCATGTCTTTAGAAAGATGACAGAGGGCACACAAATAAAAACAAAGGTAGTGTCACCTCAGAGCCCTTAAATGGATGAGAGGAGAGACGCAAATAAAAAAAAAGCCATTCTTTAACTACAACAGGTGTGAATGATGTCTTACAGGATGTTATTTCAAGTCAGTGGAGCCTTCTTATTGGATATAATAGCTGTCAGCCAAATTTAGAAATACTGTGCTAGCAAGGGAACAGCTTGGAAATGAATCACATGTTCCCTACATATTCAGAAAGATGTGGGAGAGTACACAAATGCAAATAAATGTAGTACCACCTCAAAGTCCTTAAAAGAATAACAGGGAAGACACAAATAAAGTAAAATAAAATAAAAAAGCTCTTCTTCCATGAGAATAGACAGATTTACTTTATAAGCTTGAAATACTGAAATCTCAGATTTCAGTATCTCAAGACCATAAAGCAGAAAATTCAAAATACCGAAATTCTAAAAGCACAAAATTAAAAATCGCGACTTTTAAATACACCCTCCACCACACAAACACACATACACCTTCCTCCCCATACTACAACAAACAAACAAAACACACACAAACACAACACAAATACACAAACTTACCCTACATATAAGCAGGGAGGCAAGCCTCCCTGCACCCACCACACCCCCGCTGCTTATATATACTAACTCCGAGGTCGTACTAAAAAAGACAAAGACACTAAACCCACCACTACACACTCTCCATTTCCCTCACACAAACACACATCACATACGTACAGACACCACCATTCTCAACACTTACACACTCACACTCTTACCTACATACTGTAATCTACACCTACAACTTCCCAACACACTAACATACACTAATAGGGTTGCCACCTTCCTTCGTGGCTAAAACCGGAGTAAAGTCATGCCCTCACATCATCAGTAACCCCGCCCACTCTCCCCATCTCCCACTCACATTCCACCCATTTTGTGACGTCGCGGTGACATCACTCTGTGGGAACGCCCTCTTTTTTTGTTCCTGCTGCCTGCTTTTGGCTGATTTATTATGCTTTTCTGTAAAAAAAGCATAGTAAATCAGTCGATTTACAAACTCCGATAGTATGTTTCCTTTTTGAAACAGAATACCGGAGTTTATACAGTGTTTTCCGGACTACTGGAGAATCGGTCTGATTTCTGGATAGTCCAGAAAAAAAACGAAGGGGTGGCAACACTATACACTAAAATCCCTACACAAAACCCTTAAAATATAAACACTCACCTGAATCTCCAGCTACCATTAACAGAACGCACCACCACAACCGCTGATTCAGCATTTCTGGATTCAGTTATGTGGACTTTCATGCAACTGGTCTTTCGATATTTTAGTCTCGAGATATTGAAATTCAAGATTTCAGTATTTCAAGATAGTGAAGTGCAGCCGAGGGGACACACAAGTAAATGAAAAAAGGCCTTTTTTCAGCAGAATAGACATTTCTAGTATCTGATCAATAGAGGACTTTATTTCAAGTCAGGGTATCCTTCCTATTGGATAAAATAACTGTCAATCAAATTTAAAAACACTGTACCATTTGAAAAAAGGCTTGAAAACCAATTAAGTATTCCCTATGTCTTTAGAAAGATGGGGCATACAAATAAAAATAATTGCAATGTCACCTCAGGCTCATTAAAAGGATATGATGGGAGACACAAATAAAAGAAAAAAATATCTTTCATCAGAACAGATGTGGAGTATAGGGCAATCAGAGTGCATGTAAACAATTGGATTTGATAAATGAAATATATATGTATCTTACACCATGGAACAATGATATAAATGGACATTATGGAACTGACTTGAGGTTACGGTCAAAACTGTTGGTGTGTATTTAATATGGGAGTTGATGTGTATTTGAAAATATTACCTGACAAAAGTTTGATAATGCTGTCTTAATTTTTTTCTTCCTTTCTATATTCTTTCTTGCCTGCCTGCTTGCTAACAATCAAGCCAACCCCCCATGGACTTCCATCCATTCATTCCTTTTGGTAGGGAGTCCTCAGAACCATGAAGATGAGCATCAATTTCAGTTAGTGGAATAATGGTGTCAGGAACTGTCCAATGGCACAATTTGACCTAGCTATTGCTCTGTGGGGACCCAGAACACCCACCTCTGTGACTACATGCTCCCCAGCACTTGCTCATGAGGGCTACAACCGAACAATGGATTGGTGGACTGAGAGCCCTTATCCATGATGCCAACAAAACAATGTCCCCCCTGTGTGGCATTGTAGCAGTATGTGTCCTGCTCTTCCCCACCCTCCCCTTAGGATGAGCATAGCACTTGAGCCATTAATTGAACTTGGGCTGCCAAGACCATAGTCAGGGTTTTGTCCCTGTACTTCATCAGATTTGGCAGTGTTATTTTCAAAAAATAAGTTCTGTAGCAAACAAATTAAATGATATTATGATAATATAGTGATGGACTGAACTGATAACTGTGAATATGTATTTATGAGGCATACAGTCAGGAGACCATTAGGGAACTTAGCCTAAATTCCCAATTGCCCCAAAGCACTGTCTAGTTAAGTGACCTGCTCAAGGACATACAGTAGGCAAATGAAGGCTGAGGAAATTAAACTCTGTACCACAGGCAGAAACTCTAACATCTCATAGTCTTAATTCTCTGCACTAACTGCCAGACTAATAGTCAGACATAAATTCTAGTATATATGGTTCTGTTTGGTCAAGTACTGCAATAAAATATATCTGTTATGGAAAAAAATCAAACATTATAAGATATAATAGCAGTAGTAAAATCACAGCAGTGTTAATCACTCATAATAGTTCTTTCTAGACACAACCCTCTAGAGTAGCTGAAATAAACTAAGACTGTGAGGGTTCTCAGAACTACTGCAATTCACAGCAGTATTTTTATTTTCACCATGTGTACCACTACAGACTCCACACAGAAGGTGCCCCAGCCACAAACCAGTCAACCAAGTGTTATGAGGCACCAGCACTAACCACTTCTCCACTGTGCTGCTCCATTTTGGAAGATGCATGAGAGATGTAAACATATATTTATGTCATGAAGGAATCTGGTAGGGAAAAGCAATGAGTTTCACACTGTAAGTGAAAAATGGTTAGTTAAAAAAAAAAGAAAAAAGAAATTATTTCTTGTTTTAAAGAATAGTTGCAAGCCTCTTGCTACACCTTACTGCATACTAAGTGCTGAACTGCATTTTAGTACCGACATTCAAAAATACCAGCACAGAAACTAGTGCAGGAACTGTACTTCCCGATTGATCAGCATCTCCCAATTATGTCACCTAACACCTTGCACCCAAGGCAGCTGCCCCCTTTGCCCAACCCTATGTATCTGTCAGAGTGGCTCTATTTCTAATGTTCTAATTCATAAAAGTTGCAATTTTATTGCTTTTAAATGTCTGTGTTGTAGTTAATTCAGTATGTGCATCATGTTTTTACTGTGAACTGGTACAGCACAATTTTCTAGTTGAGTGAAGTGAGCCAGAATGTGAATAAGCATCTACAAATAGTTGCAGATATATACTGATTCGGAGATACTTGAAACTAGATCTGCCTTTAACCTGTCTGCTGTGCTTTCTTTCTCCTTTTTGAACTACTGATTGCTTTTTCATAGTTCTTCTGTGGGCCTTTTATTTTCTGATATATCACTTAGGCCTGTGGAGATTCAAATGTGTTATGACCCCAAAATACCTCTAATTAAAGTTTCAAAGCTTCTCACTAACCTACAGTTAGATACTCATATGACCAGTTAAGCAGTGTCTCTGTGAAAGACTAAGCCCACTGGCAAGTAGCAAGGGATTAGCAAGATCTGATGGCCAAGAGTACTTTAAAGTTACATGACTGGGAGGGAAATTTTATGATGCCTTTAACTACAGAACTATGAGACAGAACCTATACCCTGGCTTCCTATGTTCACATTTCTATTGCACATCCTAGAAGTCAGTGTCAGTAGCTCAACAAGCAGCATGCTTGCCTTTTGTGATGGGTTTTATTCCCGCTCCAGGTGATTAGATTAATTTTCAAAATGTTGAAACTGCAGTGTGTGTTGTTCTTTGGATGAGAAGTTAAGCCAGGGTCCCCATCTGAATGAGATAGTTGTAGTTCAGGTGAATGCAAAAGATCTCATGGATCCTATTGAAAACATTAGATGGCTTTATTAAAAAAAAAAATGATGTACACATTTTTATCTATTCACACCACAAAAATAATTACTCATCATATGTTATACTCATATCATATTATACTTTCATCTACCCCACACTTTCACCAGTTAGGGAAGTTCTTTGATGGTCTGGCCAAATTTTCCATGGTAGTATAAATATCACCCTGGGTATCCTAGTGGTACACCCCAGTTAACAATGGATAAATAAAAATAATAATAGAAAATAAGAAGTTTTTGCCTGCCCAGTATTCTAGCTCTGTTTTATGGCATTCTAATACGGACAAGTGAGGTTATGAAGTGCACAACGGTTGACAGTGGATGAGAAGATGTGGTCATTTTGCCATTTAAGTGTTGATAGTCTATTTGGTTATGGAAATTGGCTAGAGAAGAGGAGTCTGCTTTCTTCCACAAGCGATTCTTAGCACTGAGACCAATGCAGCCCATGCTGGGTCTGCTGAAGGGTAATTACTAGTAGTACTGAACAAAGGTTTACCCTGAGTAGGCACTCCAGGATACATTGTGTGTGTGTGTGTGTGTGTGTGTGTGTGTGTGTGTGTGTGTGTGTGTGTGTGTGTGTATATATATATATATATATATATATATATATATATATATATATATATATATATATATGTAGTTGATTGGAGTCTGAAAATGAAGTATATACTGCTAGAAGAAGATTGTTGATAAACAAGGTGTAGATATGTGCCCCTTTAATGCAGAAATACAGCTTTACTAGACAACTGATTCAGTTTCATAAGTTTATAACTGGAACTGTACATATAGCACATTTTATTTAGCTGAAGCATATAATAAATATTTGATACTTTAGCTGGTCTTCAGTAGCTAGATTATCAAGGAAAGAAGCTAGATGGCTGCAAACATCTCATGAAAGAGTCCTATGGATCAACAGCAAACTAAGTAAACAGAATCAACCATTTTATACCGTGTGTGAAGGACAGCAGGTGCATTTCATTGAGCATAGCATGATATAATATTTTTGTATATTATGAGTTCTTTATAGTGAAAACTTAATGGCACTGTATTAAAACTGAATGTAGGTTGGAGTTGTATGAATAACTGCTTTTACAAGTCCACTCTAGCAAAAATCCCTTGCTCTGAATTACCACATCAGGAGATAACCATTTCCACTGTGATGTGGTGACCCCACAGTTGACAATTTTAAAGACTGGTGCATGGGACCTCTCCTTTTTAGGTGGATTTCAGGCAATTTGCCACCAATGAAAAGTTTTTTTATCACTTATCTTTTTGGTCAAATGCTATTTTGACTTTACTGAGTTAGTTGGAATGGCATTTAACCTTTTCAGTTTTTGATTATTTGACCATGAGTCAAAAAACATCACCAAGTGTTGCGCATAAAAATATTTTAATAAAATGTTTCATTGTCACTGTAGTTGAGTAGGACATCAAAAATAAAATGTTTATACTCAGTTATGTCATGCCAAGAGGCTTAATAAATAAACAAAGATAGCTGATATGATCTAAATTACAAAACATCTATATACCAGCTAGAAGATAAATTGTGTAACACAGGGCATGCAAATCACTGTATGTAGACCATTAACCATAATATTCTATAAGCATATATAACAGTCTTCTTTTTATAACCTAAAAATCTATTTTTATTTATATTTATGAAGCAGTATGCATTATGTTGTGCTAATTTTGTTTTAAATGAATCTTATCACTATACTGGCTATATCATTGGCTATTTACATCAAAATCAAACTTATTTTGGATGAATCAAAGGACATTTTAAATAACTGATACATTTTAGGCCTTGGAATTGTTCTAACTCTGGAATTGCCCATATTAACTGCTGTGTTTTTGGTGGTATACCATATCTGAGAATTTGACAGGGCTGTTTATAATGGACACCTGAACTTACATTTCTTTTTTATATATGATTTGCCCCTCTGCCATGCTAACCATCAAATCTCCCCATATGGACTTGGTCCATTCATTCCTTATTTATTTTATTTTTATTTGTTTTCTGGGATAGCGCACTGACCTCCATGGACCTTTTTCTGACTCATCCCTAGAGCGGTGTCTGGTTAAGTGACTTACTCAGAGTCACACAGTTAGATAATGAGGACTGTAAGAATCAAACCTTGCACCACTGGACCACAGGGAACAGGTTGTAAAAATGTGAGATCCTCCATACTTCAGATCTGTTAGGGTGAGAAACCATTGGAGGGAGGCATCATCCTGGTAGTCATCTAGGTGTTTGCACTCTTGCTGGCATCCTGGTAGTGAGAGCTCTTTTTGTAGTATTTAACCTAACCCCACACCTCAACACTCTCCTCTAGTAAGTGCATGTACATGTAAGAGCTACCACTACACAATGATTTGATGGGCTAAAAGCCCAGCACAGAATGCCTACTCCACCTAGTCACCTTCTCTGAGAGTACACATGGAAGGTATGCATTCTACACTGTGCACACTGCACCCAGGATGGACATGATCATCCTCCCCTGTCTGCACTATCAAGAGCCCAAGACATTAATTGAACTTAGGTCACCAGGACTATAGTCAGGAATTTATCCCTTTATGCCCCTGGTCCAGACTGAGTTTGCTTTTGAGCCAGCTGGACTACAGCTTCATATGGAAATATTACTTCAGGAAACTCACTCTCTCTCTCTCTCTCTCTCTCTGCAACTCTTGACTACCAAAATTCACAGCTCCTATACAATTCTGACTTACATTTACTTACATAATTAACTTTTCAACACCATCTTTTAAAATTATGTTTTTATTTAGCCCAGCTAATTACCAAAGAAATATCATCAAGATCTAAGGAGGTAATCACTCCCTTATACTAAGACTTGATTAGACCAATTACTGAGTACAATGTCCCCTTTGGGATGTATCACACTAAACATATCAAACAATTAGAAAGACTGCAAAGGTTTCTAACCAAAAAAATAGCAGGTTTAAAGTCCCTGAGTAACCAAGGAAGGCTGGAAGCTGTATTCCTTTATTCACTGTCTTACAGATTTGTGAGGCAAGATCTCTGTCACTCTTACTGTGCCATTAGAGACCTGACTGTCCCAGACTGCCTCTCTCTCAGCAAATCCTATGTCTCCACCAGTAGTAGAACCAGGATGCAGAATTTTCACCAACAAATAAACATGCTGGCTGGATGGATATGTTTAGAACTCAGTACCTCCCAAACCTCTATAATAAACTTCCCCTGCATGTTAAACAGTGAGCTCAACATTTTACTTTAAACATAATCTTGATGACTGGATGGGTATGCATAAAATTTACTCCAGGATTGACCAAAAATAAAAAATCCAGCAACACTAGAACTTCCACTGAGTGACCTCCCAAACCTCTTGTATCAGAGGCACATGGGATATATGCAAATGAGCATTATGAACATCAGGTGTTTCAGCTCATTGGCAATTCTGAATGCCCATGACTTGTTTCGTCGTTTTAATGGACAATTTCAGGCCAATAAAGCCAAACCCTGCTAGCTGTGGAAATGCATATTTCGGCCTTGTTATGACCTCATCAGCACAGCACAAGCAGAGTGTTTGACTAAGCATTAGAAACACAGGGCTGTTTTCATTTTTGTTTTTACTGATTGTTTTTTCAGTGACCTTCTCACTCATTGTTTATTTTGTTGTTTGGGATATTTTTGCAGTGACCCTAATGATAATGGACATCAGCTGGGTATAACAGCCCTGTGTTTTTAATACTTAGTCAAACACTCTGCCTGTGTTGTGCTGATGAGGTCATAACAAGGCCGAAATATGCATATCCACAGCTAGTGGTGTTTGGCTTTATTGGCCTGAAATTGTCCATTAAAACAACAAGACAAGTCATGGGCATTCAGAATTGCCAATGAGCTGAAACACCTGATGTTCCTAAGGCTCATTTGCATATATCCCATGTGCCTCTGATACAAGAGGTTTGGGAGGTCACTCATTGGAAGTTCTAGCATTGCTGGAGTTTTCATTTTTGTTTTTACTGATTGGTTTTTCAGTAACCTTCTCACTCATTGTTTTACTCTAGGATTGACTGGTATAGCCCTCCTGGTGAAAGGAGATGCTTCCTTAGGGAGGGTACTAACAAGGTATGATTGTTCAGGAGACTCAGTGGCCTTGGAATATCTATGAATTTATGAATATTGCTGCATATGTAACTAGTTTTCTGAGCATTCCAGAGCTACTTTCTTGTTCATAGCTCCATTCCAGACCTATAATTTGCAGTTGACAGCTTCCTCAGACATTAAGTTATCTCAGATATACCTGGTACAAGCTTTAGAAAAGACTGCATCCTTCTTAGAAACTTGTAGAATGCCCATTCATCATCTGGCTTTGCCATTAGTACAACAGCTAAGATTTTTTTCTGGATCATGTTTTCTGACTCTCTGAAGTTGGAATATGACCATGTCACTCAGATTGTACATTTGCTGTTGCTTAACATGAAATTATGCAGTTAATAAAGATGCGATTCCTGTCCTTCTTTACAGCAGTGGCCATATTATTTGCCCATTCCATTGCAACTGTTTCTCATTCGTGGCATTTTTTCTACCTATTCTCTTCAGTTTCTGTTCTACTTTGTTTTTGAAGTACACTTCCAATAGCATGAATTACTAGTGCAGCATCTGATTCAGAAACCTGTAATAAATCAGCATGGTCACGCAGGATACCTTTACTGTGGGTTTGCATAGCATATGAAAATTTTCTGTGGCTGTTTTGAAATTTTCATTATATATACAATTTTTACATTTAAACAGGGAATTCATTTCACTATTTCTAGCTTCTCACAAACAACATGATATAAAATATGTGATCCTTTCTGAAAAAGGACACTGACATTCTTAGGTTTGCATTCCTATGTCAACAGTTTTTGGGCTAATGGTGCTATGTAGTAGTCAGAATATGTTATTATGTTTACACATCTCTCTCTCCAGTAATTTTGTCCCAGTCATTTAAAAGTATATTCTGACAACTATTACACTATGCATCAGTGTCAGGTTTAAATTCTAAGTTATGTTATTAATTTTCATATTATTTTCAAATAATATGCCTTGTGCTTTCTTCTCACTATTCACTCTGTACCTGTTTCAGTTTAAAATTTCAAGTTCTATCATTAGTTCACAGAATTACTTTCCAACAATCAGCCTTTCACTCCCATATCACTGCCTCTGATGTATCTAGTACCACCAAACAAATAGCTGATTGTCATATTTTTTGTTTAGCTAGGACTTTATTTTAAATACAACGGTTCTTGCTTTTACACATCTTAGAAAAAAAAATCTAATTTTCTAGCACAGAACCTATAGGCTTGATTAAGTGCTGGACAATACTTCCTGTCATGTTTATAGCCATGCCTATGGTAAGCTTTAATTAAAACAATGTCAGCAGTCCATCTGCCATTTTGAATCCTTACATTACTTGCTTTTTCAAATCAATTTCTTTTACAACACATCCTGACTTTATCTTTCATGTCTGCCCTTATTATTTGACTCATATTTTATTTTACACACATTCTTGTCCTACTGAGTTAACTCACTCACTTGTTTTGTAGATATCTACAACGTTTTGGAAGGTCATCTCTGTTTCACTTAATAGCTTGTATGTTATTTTATAATTTCTTATAACAAAGATAATTATTTATCTTAAGGAATCGTACAGTTCAGCAGGTTTACAGTATTTGGATTTGTTCTTCATCTCAGTAACATGATCACGGGATATTATGTTTCTTGCAAGGAGCAAATGCCTAATGAATCACAAATTCTTTTTAAAATGACAATAAGTGTTTTTTTATCCTATGTTTGCTGATAATCCATCTTTCATCTCTTCAAGAAATGTAAAGAGTTAACTAACCTTGTGGCTTTTTCTCCAGCAACATGCAAGAATGCAGCACACTGAAATTTTCTTTTTTTCATCTAATCCACATGCAGTGGGGAATAAATTAAACTTGTAAAACCAAAACTTTCATTTTGTCTAAAATTCCTTTAAATGAAAGTATTTTTGGTGGTTGTTGCTGGAGTATATTTCTACTGAAAAATTAAGCTTCTTAAATTACAAATACACAAAGTCTTGAAAACAAATATATGCCTTTCCTTCTATCTTTCTATTTCATTAGTTCTGGCAGATATTTCACTACCATCTAGCACCATGTCATGTCAAGAGGCTTAATAGCTAATGTCCAGTCACAGAAATCTGGTCTAACCTTCACGAGGTCAATTTATTTATCCTTTGCTGACTGGGTTAGTCCCACTAGGCTAGTAGCCTATTTTCAGAGGAGACCCAAGGTGGCTTTTATACCACAAGGGCAAGTTTGGCCAAGGCATCAGAGAACTTCCCCTACTCTTCATTGTTGGGAGTGGGAACCATTGTGGAGGATATTTGCTGTTTCCATTCCAGGAGCAGTGGTGGCCCAGAGAAACAGGGAGGCAAATGGAGAGAGAAGAAGCTGATGGAGTAGTCAAACAAGTGAAGGAAGAAGCAAATATTCAGACTGGAGAATGTATGCAGGATTCTGAGAAAATGTTTCAAAAAAGCTGTTTGATGGATGCAAGTCAGCAAATAATGGATGTATAATTACATCCCTCATGTTGGGAGGGTTGTGGGATGATTTACTTAAAGAAATGGTGGTGCAGAGTCAGACAGGAAATGAAGATGTTTCCTGGGGAACCATTATGTAGAAAATACAAAAGAATGATGCAGAGACAATCCTGAAAAATAGGGATGAGATAGAAAAGAAAACATATGCAGAGAAAGTAAAAGAAGGCAAAAAATGGAGTAACAGAAAAGAAGGCAGAAGAAAATGGAAATGAAAGTACACGGTAACGATTCAAAGTAAAGAAGACAAAGAAATGGACAAGTATGAAGTGTTGGACAATTCCATAGTTCCTTTGGGTGTAAAAGCACATGAGGTAAAAGCATTTATACTTATTAACAGAGACATTTTGTGACATTATATTTGAGACTACTTTTTCAATGGAAAATTTTCTTGGAGAATATGAAAAAAAGAAAGACTGTAACCCATGGAATCTTTATGTAATAAAAGAGATCAACAGGGAAACAAAAACGATAATTCATATACAATTTTGAAAAGAGGTAGAAAGAGAGATTTTTGAAAGGATATTTGTATACTTTATGTAAAGAAGTATAGGACAAGGTGTTTATGGACTGGTGGTTGAGATTTCAATCGTGTGTTAAAAATAGAAAGAGAAAAAAATTATATGTATACCAAGCATGATACATGTGGAGGTGAATAGGGATGTTGTAAAGTACTAGAAACAACCCAAAAATGTTTGTGTGTGTGTGTGTGTGTGTGTGTGTGTGTGTGTGTGTGTGTGTGTGTGTGTGTGTGTGTGTGTGTGTAAATGAAGGACATTTGATAAGCAACTGTGACAAAAGAAAATGTTATATTTGTGATAAAATGAGACATGATTCAAAAATGTGAATTGAAATGTTACAAATTTAACAAAATTGGAAATTTATGGATGGATTGCAAAAAAGGAAATAGTAAGGAAAAAGAAAAGGAAAGACAAGAAATTAACAAGGAGAAGACATTTTAGAAGTAGTAGAAATGGAAGAAAAAATAGATGAGAAAAAATTTATAAAGAGGACGTAAAAGAAGGTTCTGAAATGAATGATGAAGAAAACAAACTGGGAGGTAGTAAAAGAAAAAAAGGAATTGTACTGATAAAATGGTAAAAGTCAAAAAACAAGAAAATTTAGAGGGATAATTACAAAAGAAAAAAGAAAGGAAATGGATGAAAAAGAATATATACAGCTAAAGATTGGGACTTGGTATAATGGCTACAGTGTTTGAATCACAGACACAAGGTACACTGTTTGATTCTTACCTCTGGGAAGGAAATTGGTTAAGATCAGAATGGCCTATTAAAATGCTAGTCTAGTAATTAGCTACGAATTTAGGAAACAATAAATCTAACAAAAGAGAAACTTAAAATGTTTAGAATACTTTCTGTAAATGTGAATAGTATTAAGAATATAGTAAGAATAATAGGGATTTTGGAGTGGTGTAATAAACGTGATGTAAATGTAATTATGTTATATTATTATAGTATCAAAATATTTAGTTATAGGAAAAGGGTAGGTAGGTGAAACAGGATTTTCTGATAATCTTGCAATATGGCTAGAGATAAAACAAAACAAGGAATGGACAAAAACAGGAAAAAGAATAAAAGGATAAATGAGAAAGCATGGAATGAAGAAGGAAAGAGATTAGTAATGCAGTTATGGAAAGATCATACTACTACTATGAGAATATTTTATAAAAATTGGTCTGAATGGTGGATATTTAAGGAAAAAATATAAAAATGTTTGTTACAGTGGCAATATGATGTGAAAAAAGTAGAGAAAGAAAAATATAAAAAAACATTTAATAATGCATTTGGAAGATTTAGAACATAATGCTAGAAAGTACTTTTACAAAGAAAAAGAAGTATATGAAAAAAATTAAAAAATGCAAGAATTGTTATATAAGCAAAGATATTTTTCAAAGGAAAAAGAGAAGAAGTGTCGAGTTACTTAAGCAGATTAGTAAAGGAAGAAAGTAGTGTAATGAAAGAAATAAAAAAATGCAAAAGTAGAAATACAAAGAACTCGGGGCATTATTATGAATAGTATAGTACAATGTGTACAAGAAATGTTTAAAGAAAAAAGAAGGTAGTGAAAAAACATGGAAAATAAAAAAGTTAACAGAGAAAGAGAATAAGGAGTTAGAAAAGGAGATTTCTTTAAATGAGCTAGATGAAGTATTAGGACAAGTAAATACAGATTCGGCTGCAGGCCCAGATGGAATAAGGTATGGAATGTATAAAAATTTAAGGGATTGGCAAAAAAAAAGATTTTGAATGAATGGTTAAATGAAGGTTTTAAGTATAAAGAATTATGTAGTGGAATACTTAAATTCATATGGAAGAAAGAAGTTAGAAGAAAATTAAATTAGGACCAATTGTATTGAATAATGATTATAAGATTTTTATGAAAATAATACAAGAGAGATTTGAAACTAAAATGGAAAATATTATGGAAGATAGCGGGTCTACCTGAGAACACCGATAGACCAAAATGCCGATGACAAGAACACCAACACTGGAAGACCGACAATGGAACTAACCGACAGTTTGAAATCCCAACGCTGAAAACACCGGCATGTGAAACGAGTGCGACTGTGTAAGTATGCGATAGTGATGGACTTTAGGGTTAGGGTGTGGGTAAGGTAAGTGTGCTTTAATGACAGACTGTAGGGTTAGGGTGCGGGTAAGTTAAGTGTGTGATAGTGATGGACTTTAGGGTTAGGGTGCGGGTAAGGTAAGTGTGCGATAGTGACGGATCATAGGGTTAGGGTTTGGGTTAAAGTTAATGCATAGATAGTTGTGTATGTAAGGTTTAGTGTAGGTTTGTAAGGTTTTTGGTGTGCTTGTGTTGTGTGTGTGTTGTGAGTCGGTGTTATGGTGTTCGGTTATGTGGACTGTTGGTATTGTGTGGTTTCGGTGTTTTGGTGTCGGCATTTTGGCTGTCAGGTTTGTGGTGTGTCAGTGTAGTGTAGGGGATCTGAAAGATAGCATATATAGTATAAAGGGAAAGAGTTGTCACGAATTACTAATGATAGTTAAAGAAATTGTCGATGATAAGAACAAAAAGAAGTGAAAATCATGAAAGGAGACCATAATAAGGCATTTGACACAACTGGACATGAAATCTTATGGGTATCTTCATTTTACCATTCTCCCATCTCTATCTTAAGGTACTCTCCTCATCTCTCTAAGCCCCATCTCTACAGAGTTTGTAGGAAACTATCTTTTTTCCCTGAAACCTTTAACTATAGTCTTTCTGCCATCAACTGGTCTTTCCTAAAAACTCTCCCACTCAATTACGCTGTTACTAAATTCAACCATATTTTCTTTGATGTCCTAAACTCCCTGGCTCTCCAAGCTACTCATGCTTTGATGCATGAAAGAGGTGATCTACGGAAAAAATGGCAAACCACTAAAACTCCCACCTTTCTCCAAGGTTATAAGCAACTCAGAAATCATGTAAAAAAACTTATTGTTTTGGATAAATGCCAATATTTTACTAAATTTCAAGGCTCTCACCCAAATGACCCCCAAAAATTCTGGAGTACTATCAACTCCCTGCTCCACACTAGTTCTCCTACCATCCCTAACCCTTTCCCCATTACTCTCCCTCTGAAACTGCAGACTTACTCAACAAACACATCATAGACAGCATCTCTAAATTCCTACCCTCTGGTAACTCTGTTCATCCCAACTTTTGTGTGTCACCCTCACCTCCCCCTAAACATCTATGCTTCTCTGTCTCTCAGCCTTTTACCTTGTGACCTAGTTTTATTAAATATATCAAATCCCTGCTTCTTAAATTAAAACCATGCTCTCCATCCACAGATAAACTCCCCCCCTCAATTTCTGAAAATTACTGCTGACTCTATTGCATATCCTGTATCTTAATCAACCACTCCATTCAGGAATCTACCATACTGGAAATATGGAAATCCTTCTATACCACTCCTCTGCACAAAAGGTGGCAACTCTGTTGAACCCTCTAACTATAGACCAATTGCTATTCTCTCACTGCTTTCTACGATCCTTGAAAAATGTATACATACTCAACTACTGTCCTATCACATTCACGAAAATCTCCTCACCTCCTTGCAACATGGTTTCTTCCCTCAATACAGTACCCAGACTACCTTACTATCCTTTACTCAAAAGGTTGCAAAAGCTAGGGACAACAACCTCCTCAGCTCCTGTCTATGCCTTAATATCTCTAAAGTCTTCAACATTGTGTCTCATCCCATCCTTCTTAACAAACTCTCAGACCTAAACCTCTCTTCTTCTACTCTTGGCTGGTTCCAGTCCTACCTTACTGTCAGAAAACACTCTGTTAGATGGCAGCAGGCTTTCTCACCCTTTCTTGCTGTTCAACCAGGAGTACCCCAAGGCTCCATACTTGGTCTGCTCCTTTTCAACATTTTTCCAACAGCCTATATTCATCTTGCAGTCTTTCATCTGTAATAAAATATGCAGACACCTCTACTCTCTTATCTATCTCCAATACTATCTCTGAACTACACACACTAACACAGAATTCCTTTATCTCTGTTTAAAAATGACTCAGAAATAATCAACTAATCCTTAACTTGAAAAAAAAAACTCCTTCTCTTCCTACCTCAGACACTCTCTCACCTTACATCCAACTTTTCTCTTTCCTCCCTAGATGGCACCACTGTCTCCCCTGCCTCACACATCAAACTCCCTGGGGTAATAATTGACGTCCAACTAAAATTTGACTTGCACATACAACAGGCCATCAAAAACAAAACAAAACAAAAAAAAAACTTGGATTACTTTATAGGAACAAAAAGTTCCTCACTACTGCCACTAAACGTACTCTTGTGCAAGCATTTCTCTTACCTAGTCTTCTATATACTTCCCACATCATTACCAATATTCAAACTACCTCAATGCAGAAACTGGAACAAACATACAACAAAATTGCCAGATTTATTCTAAGCCAACCACTATCATTGCATCACTGCCTCTCACTAAACAAACTTCAGTGGCTGGAATTTCTGCACCTTCTCCTACAATCACAACTCCACACTACCTTTTCCATACTCAGCAACCCCTCTGCCTGCATTGCTCTTGCCTCCCATATTACTCTCGACTCTCCCCCACAGCCTCTCCGGAGTGTTGATCAGCATCTTCTATCAGTTTATAAACCCAAAAGGAATATTGGCAGACTACTTTACAAACACCCTATCTCACTAAATTGGAACAAACTCCTTCTCCATATTAGATGCAACCTTTCCTTTCCCTGTTTTAAAAAGGAGCTTAAATCCCACCTACTAAACTTGAAATGATGCCGTTGCCTTGACCACACGTAGTCTTAGTCTGTCCTACTGTATAACCTGTTGCATCTCCGAACTTTCTTTCTCTGTTAGTAACTTCTGCTTAAACTAACCTCCTAAACCCTCAGCTCTACTACTATAGCCCTACTATAGCCCCCCTCCCATTCTCCACACTTTTTATCCCCCCACTTCCTATAAATGTCTGTACATTTTTCTTCTTTTGAACAATGATTACCTTTTTGTTTTTACTCATATATGTAGTAAATGTAGACCAATGCTATCAGTGCAACCCTTAATGTTCATAATTTTTTCGTTTGTTTTTCTCTTTATAATTAATTTTGTATTTGCATTGTTATTTTTAATAATTTTTGTCCTGTATGTTTATCTTTGCTTATGTTTGCTGGGGCTCTTTCCCCTTTGGTCGCCACTGAAAATGGGTTGCTTACTATCAATGCAATATAAATAGTTAAGAACATTTTCTTTTTTACAATTATTTTATATTGTGATTGTTATTTAATATTTGTAATTGTCACTTTATCTTTACTTATGTTTGCTGTGGATTTTCTCCTTAGGTCTCCACTGAAAATGGGTTTGTTTGCAAACTCAGTTGGACTAACCCGGTTAACAAATGTGAAATAAATAAATAAAATAAATAATAATGAAAAAATATAATATAAGCAAGAAAGTTATGAAATTATGGATATCAGCATATAGTAAGAATAAAGTAAAAATACTTGTAAATGGCTAGTTAAGCCAAGATGTATATATATGAAGAGTGGTGTAAGACAGGGCTGTCCTATGAGTTGCATACTCTTTGCATTAATTATAAATGTGACAGTATGTGAAATAAATTACAAACTGAAGGAGGTGGGGTATATAACACCTGAAGAATGAATAATTCCAGTTCTGTTAACATATGCAGATGACATTATAATATTTTCAAAAAAACAAAATGTGGATAAAAGAAGTAATAATTTACACAAATGCGCATCTAGAAATGATAGGGATGGCTTTAAATAAAGAGAAAAGTAAAGGTTTAGGTGATGTAGTAAAGATCAAGGGTATATATTTTACAATGAATAACATTTCTGTGTTAGGTACAAAAACTGGGAATGACAACGTAAGAAGAATTCAACGGGAAAAACAATAGAAAAATAAAGCAAATATTTTCTGGACAGCATATAAATTATCGCTCAGAAAAAAAAGGCTTATTTGATAAATTCAGTACTGATGGAAAAAACAGTATACTTAGAAAGTGTATTTATATTGCCAACAAAATATGAAAAACAATTATTTTAGATATTTTTTTCATTTATATGGGATCCTAGATTAAATCCAGTAAAAAGTGGAGTTTTGTGTGTAAATAAAAAAGAAGGAGGTTAAGGGTTAATTAACCCTGGTATATGCTGTTTCATTAAATATGTACAAAGTGTTAAAGTAGGTAAATGAAAAAGATGAAAGGTTTGTAGTAAAATTGCATAAATATAAGTATGATAAATTTGGGGGTATGGTAAAAGAGTGTATAATTGAAGAAATAAAATATTGCCAAAAAATATTTTTGTGGAAAATAAAAATTGATGATATAGAAAAAGATAGAAAAGTGTGATATAAGAATGTAGTGATAAAACACTACTATGTAAAACCATGGAAAATTTAACAGATGAAGAAAAATAAAACTATGAGAACCAAATGGTGTAATCAGAAAGCAGACTGTCAAGATTTTTTTGTGGAGACTGGTAATAGATAAATTGCCAATAAAAGGAAATATGCCATTTAAAAATAAAAATGATAGAATATGTTTACATTTTCAAGAAGACAAAACTATGGAACATGTGACTTTGAAATATAAAAAAGTAAAAAAGTTATGGGAAAACTATGCAAACAAATATTTTTTGGAGATATAAACGAAGTGGATAAAACAAACATGGATATGATTAAATATGGATATTATAAGAACAGAAGTAAATAATATGTTAAAAGAATAGATAAAAAGTTATTTTATGTTACATTGGTTACATGGAATGAAAGAATAAATTAAATTATGTTTAATGGTAAATGGATTTCAGCAACAATATTATGTAAAATCAGATGATGATTATGAAAAAAAGGAGTGGGAATCTAATATGGATGAAAGTTTAGCATGATTGTAAAGGAAATTATAAATATTTGTAAACAGATTTGTATGTTTGTACAAATGTAAATATTTGCAAATATTTTGTAAATAAAAGTTATTTTTGTATATAAATAAAGGACCCCTACCAACTAAGGCAGAAGTGACCACAGTTTAACATCTCATCTGAAAGACAGTACATTCAGGGGTGCAGCAACACCCGTATACTGCAGTGCAGTGTTAGCAAGCAACCTACCTAGTGCAGGAATAGAAAGCACAACCTTCTGCACTAAAGGCAAGTGTGCTACCTGTTATACCTCTGACACTGCATTTTATTCTATGAATCCTCTAGACAATCAGTGTATGTCTATGAATCCTCTAGACAAACAGTGTATGATAGACCATGCAAATCACTGTAGCTTAATCAGTAGGCTTAATGTTTTGTTATTATATATAGTACAGCCTCTGTGCTCTCTTCTGGAATCAGAAATCCTAATGTTGTTTCTGCAGAATCTTAGATGTCCAATATCTAAATATCCAAAATGTAATATTCTGTGTTAATTTTCAAAGAATGTCCATTAATAATGAGTTCTCTCATCATGTAATTAGGTTTCCAAGCATTATTATTCTTGTACAATTACTCATACATTTTCCATATTACTCAGATATGTATATATACAGTGTGAAATAACACACTTTGAGAACTCAAAAACTTTTTCTTGTGCAGTTTAGTTGAGCTTCCTAATTCTATGTAATATACAGCAGACCTTCTATGTATGATTATTTACTTATTTTTGTTGTTGTTTATGCAAGTCTTAATTTCCTGTTTGAAAAATTCAGCTGAACACTGCTCTTTCATCCTGTCTTACATACATTACCATTCTGATGCCTTTTACTTTTCAAATATTACAAAATCCTACATTTAATACACAAAGAGTAAGGGGAATTCTTCAAGAAACTGCAATCTCAAAATACTTTTAGCATGAAACAGATTCGTATTGAATTTCTGCCTCACTCCCTCATAAATGCATGCAAAACTAGCTTTAAGAGAACATGTAAATTTTGTTTTTAACTCTGAACATACAGCTAATTTTTAAAACCAACACACAGATGGATTTCACCTCCACAATATTTAAATGGGTCTTTCAGTGATAGTATGCATCAGTTACTGCTCTTTTTAATGCCTTAATTTTCCATTGTTTAGCTTTTTACCCGTAATGTTTAATGACCTTTTTATGATGGTGAGGCAAACTGTATGAATATTTCCTGTGGCACATCATAATAAAACTCCAGAAAGTATTTCTCCTGGCAGTGCATAAAGTCTTACTGTAGTCAAAAATTTATTATTTTTCCTAGTTTGCTCACAAGGTCATTAAGACATATACATTAAAATTGGATACAAATTTAGAAAAATAATAAAGTTGTCAGGATAACTTGAAAATGTACAAACTCCTATTTAGCAAATGAAATTTTTCAGAAAAGCTTCCATTTGCAGACCCTTTTCTATCTTTTCAACACGCATCTCAGCAATAGTTTTGTATCTGTTTTTTGTAATTACCCTTTATCTATGAAGGGGAAATAAAAACATTACCTAGTTTTGTCCATGTGACAGTTTCATAATTAAAAAATAATCATGTAAAATTTTGAAAGTATTTTACATTAGGTGAATGATATTTACTTTTGGTAATCTTTAATAGTTTAACTCAAACTTTTATTACATGCATTATTTAGAACAGTTTAAATGTATAATATTTAAACTCTCTCATTCCTGATAATCTGCATGTTACAAATGTCTTTCTGTAGTTGTTGCTAGAAAAATGGTCTCCATGTTTGGTGTTATATAACATTACTTTAAACATTTAGCTGTAAAAAACTTTAAACACATGTATTATGCATTCTCTGACAGGACTCTTCTCTCATAACTTAGTTAATTATTTTTACTTGCTTTTTCACTCATAGCTCCCTCCCCCCAACAATGAAATGCCAGATGTATTAAAGAAATTGGCAGAGAAAAATACACAACAGAACTTTAAAGCAAGTCGCTGCTTTAGGGGTGACTATTATGCATAACTTCATATATGCCTCTGATAACTGGGTAAATGTTTCAGATGTCAAATGTGCAAGCAGCTGTTAGGGGGCAGTAGCCTGTGGAAGCTTATGGGAACCTGTATTTTAACCGCAAAGAGACAAGATTTGTAAGGGTGCTGCAGAACTTGGTTCTTGTATTTAGAATTTCTTAAAATCAGAGAGATCTGGCTTTTATGATTCTGCTATTAAATGTACTCCTGTAGAGCAGAATATACAGGGTCTGGACCCTTATTAAAAATATTACATGAGTAAATTCAAATGAGTTACAGAAAGAAGATAAATAATATGAAAAAGCTGTCTTAATAAAAGACTGTAGAGATTAAATCTTTTCTCTTTGAAGTACAGAAGGGTAATAAGGACCTCATAGTAGCATACAAAGCTTGAGGAAAGTCAAGATTATATGATAAGTTATAGCTGATGCAGCCAAAACTAATAGCCTCTTAAAATGAATCCATACAATTAAGGCAGCATAAACAAAAGGAAAAGGATGAAATACTGTTTTATCAGTAAGCTAGTTAAATCTTGTTACCAACTATCAAGAGGAATAGGAGAAACATCTTCATTGTTCAGAATTAAAATGAAATATAAAAACTATTCAGAAGAACATGAAGCTGTGTGTTAAAATATTGGTAGACATTTGGAAAATACAAAATTTACTTCACCTAAAAACATGACAAGAGCATGAAGAAACAGAATGTAAGACTGGCAAACAGACATGAGTATATCAGATGACGCCATACTGCCAAAACAGTGTATTTATGATTATACATTAACAGGATATTTTATAAAAGCTACAGAGGAGAGAATGTATTGCATGCCATTAAAAACTGTGAGAATAATGCAATATTATGCAGCTCTGCTGTTTGCAAAAAGGTACCAGAAGGCGACATTTAGTATAATAACCTTCACCAGTAGGTAGTCAAGAAAAATATAAAGACATGTCACATGGTACAAATATATCTACAGTCATAACATGAATACCAATCCAGAATCTGTAAGTTGTACAACTATACATCAAAACATTAAGTATAACACTATAGGATAGGCAGACAGAATAAAAAAATGCACATGCACAATAAGGAAAACACAATACTGATGGCAGGCTGAAGATGATATGTTTGCTAATAGAACTATGGGGATGTACTGTGGGTACTGCAGCAGCTACAGACTGTCATGTGCACAGTTGGATGTGACATATTGTCCTGTTTAATTTATAACCTCAGTGGCCCTGTGCAAAGACAGTAACAGTGTATGTGTCTCTGAAGTCACTCATAAAACCCTGGACTCCACCCAGTTCGGGTTTGTGAAAGGCAGATCATACCTCCTGAATCTGATTGACTTCTTTGAAACAGTCACCAAAGCCGTAGACAATGGAAAGGCAGTTCACACAGCCTATCTTGACCTCGCCAAGGCTCTTAACATCATTCCCCATTCTGGCATTATAGATAAACTCACTAAACTGGGTATAAACCCATATGTCACAAGATGGGTTGCCAACTGGCTCACTGACAGAACCCACACTGTAAAACTTGCATACTCCAAATCTGACTTCAAACCAGTGACAAGTGGAGTACCGCAGGGTTCAGTCCTGGGTCCTCTCCTGTTTGCTATCTACTTATCTGAAGTAAGGGCTAACACAGAGGACTTCTGGCTGATGAAGTTCGCAGATGATGCAAACTAGGTGCCATAGTCGAGTTCCCAAATGATGTGGACATCCTACAGAAGGACCTCATTGAGACAGATGCCTGGTGTCAGAGCCATGGGCTCAAGCTAAATGCCAAAAAGTACATTGTCATCCCCTTTGGTAAAAACTCTGTTCCCATGAACTACCAAATAGGTGGCAGTCCTCTTAATGCCAAAGGTGTGATAAGAGACCTTGGGACTCAGGTGGACAGTAGTTTCTCCATTGATAATCACATCGCCACAGCAATCAGGAAATCCTTTTATGTGGCACACCTCATCATGAAAGGGTTCTCATCCAGCAAAAAAAAGAGGTAATTGTTCCCCTCTACTCGGCACTCATTAGACCCCATTATTGAGTACAAGACCCTTTTGGAATGTACCTCACAAGACATCTGCAACAGCTGGAAAGGCCACAGGAGTACCTCACCAAGAGGATTACGGATCTCAAACAGCTGTCCTATGCAGACTGTCTCAAAAAACTCCAGCTTTACTCCGTAGCATATTGCCTACTCTGAGGTGATCTCTGCCTAACATACAAAGCTATGTCGAACCCAGAGCATTTAGACATGCTACACCTAAAGAAATCCCAGTCCCACCAGGATACATGCTCTAGGGATCTAAACCTTCTCACCACAATAAATAGAACATGCTGGAGGATAGATCCCTGTCCCAGTGAATTCCCATACTCTGGGACAAGCTACCTATCTATGTCATGCAAAATTCCTCATTAGCACTCTTCAAGAAAAATCTTGATGAATGGATGGGAATTAGGAAATTCACCCCAGGGATCACAGGAAAATAACTTTCTTGGGTGGCGAAAGCCAGGGAACCTTGTTGGCTAGGCTTACATAGGCCCTAGGGCCAATAGCCTAGTACCTACCTATGAACCTGTGCAGAATGGACAGCATCCTTCTCCATACTCATGATGTGTAGACAACACCAATATGTGTGCAGCATGCAATACAACACAATACATGAATTACCAACAGAAGTACAATGCAGTTTGCACATTGCATTGTACTTCTGTTGACACACACATACACGCCCACGTACACACACACACATATATATATATATATATATATATATATATATATATACACACACACACACACACACACACACACACACACACACACACACACACACACACACACACACACACACACAGTCTCTATAAACAATGGCATGCCAACCATGACAAACAGAGAATACTGCTAGGAGTAATAGACCTGCACAGATGGAGTGCACACAGATGTCATTAGCAATTCCAAATGCAATGAGTGGAACCAAAGTAGCCATCCACACAGCAGGCAGACAGCACTGGACTGTGTGATACATGCAGACAACAGAGGTCACACAATATGAAAGGAAACAATCAGTAAATCAAACAAATTATCTTCATCATAACATCATTCTCTCCCTCAGCCTTTGCTGAAAATGGGTACTTACCCAGTTTGATTTCCCTAGTAATCAAATGTCAATAATAAATAAATAAATCCTACATAAAAAAACCACAGGAAGCAACAGTAAGATGAACATGAACAAAGCAACATGCAAAAGATTAAACCTATATGACTAGTCGATATGTATCCAGGATAATGCAGCCAAAATCATATCAGGATGTCTCAGTAAGTGAGAGATACAGAGTTCTGAAGGTATGTAGCCATGGCTATTTGGTGGTATATGTTGACGGATACTGAATATCCACAGCAAGACTGATATTTAACACAATTCCAAAGAAGGCCACCAATGGAACGCAGTACAGTTATCCACAAAACAAAGACTACATGCCACATATAATGTTCTGGAAGCCACAGTGACATATAATGATAATCTGGAATGTCAAAAGTGGCAGAAACATCACTTTCCCAGAAGCAGTTATGCAGAGAATATTGACATTTATAGTGGTCGAAGCAAAATATATGTCAGAGAAACATGACATGATGGTATCTTTCCACTGCAGATTCAAGGTGTGTGCAGTAACAGATAAGCAAATGTAGAGTGTGACTGAAGACACAAGCATGACACATATGTCATTGTGGATCATATTCCCACTAGTGGGTACAGTAGCATGTAAAGCAGTCCTAGTACAAAGAGAGAACAAATGGCAACAGCAGGAAGTGGTATGCAGCACAGTCATTTAACATGCCATTTGTACAATGAAGTGATGCAAGATATCATCACTGGTAGGAATAAACAGGACAGGATGTGTGAAGATGAAAATGTTCATCATGCAGATGCATCCACAGCTGTAGACCCACAGAAAGCACATGCCATGGGCAAATATGTAAAGATGCAGAGTCCAAGAGTGAGTGTGTGTGTTTGTGTAGCAGTAATATATATAAAATTGTATGTATCCACAAGAGAAAGTGTTATCAACCATGATATCAGCAAACATGGAAACAGGTAAAGTCCTAGAATGGTACACACAATCATGTGATTGCCACATGTGGCAAGGATATCATCTATTAAACATGTTATGCTTGAATGTCATAACAAATAATGGAATGGGAGATGTGCTTTACAGATAAACTTAGCCAGCAACAGAGTGAAACATGGATGAACACTGACTCCATATGAAACAGTCAGTTATGTAGGAATAGCCATTCCCAGCACAAACAGCAGTCATAGGAAAAGCAGCCACATATGCAGAGCACGGAATGGTAATTCCCATGGAAGCGTGGCAAAGCAGTACATGTCCAACAGATAAAAATTCATATATAGCACGGAATGGAGGCGAGAACACTACTGACAAGCTTAAAAATAAATGGTTATAACATTATCTTAGGGTCTATTTATGACCCATTTAAAAGTCTTCCAATACATAATTAAAGGGATTCAAGAATTTCCAACAGCCATTATAGTGACAGGTGATTGGAATGCCATTCTAGATGGGAACACAGAAAGAGAAAAGGGAGTTATACAAAAAAGCATAGAGATATGCTAAAATTTCTAATGAAAAGTTTTATGCTAATTAATTTAGTCACGATAAAAATCTATTCAATTGGCACCAAAAAGTAACACATTTACGCACATTGATCTATGTTTTTTCAACAGGTGTTTATCTGAAGCTGAGACTATATAATGCCATTTTACGCATCATTGCATTCTGTTTATCACATATCAGATTCCTAAAGGCACAGTACGGCTTGCTAGATGGCTTTACAAAGGTCCCTCATTTTAGAGCCTGATATTATGCCTGAGTTAAAAAGAGGATTAATGATAATGCAATACATTTTATTTATTTTGGAACTCTGAAACTGTTTTGTATAACATATAAAGGAAAGAGAGGGACAAACACAGGACAATATCATGAAGGAGATAGCTCTTATAGAAAGTCACCTAGAAGATGTGGTAAAACTATTAACGGTAGTGAAATCAAAATATAATGGGCTTATGGAGAACATTAATATAATGTTGGGGAAGATTAGCAAATAATGCCCAACAGAGTGTGGTATTGGGCCTTTCCACCCCTAGAAGGTTTATTTCCCCTATAAATCCCACCTTGCTGGAAGCCATTATTGCACTTAGAAAATGGGATACTTGTTACATTGGTTTATATGTTTTATATTTCTGATGTAAAACAGTTCCTCTTCCTAATGTTTTATAGTTGTTGTAGGATATGTAATTGCTGTATTTTACATCCAAAATATGCATACATGTATTATGTAAATATTTAATGTGTACACACACATTTTATATATATATATATATATATATATATATATATATATATATATATATAAATATATATCTACACACATTATATATATATATATATATACACACACATTATATATATATATATACACACACATTATATATATATATATATATATATATATATATATATATATATATATACATACACACACACATGCATATACACATACACATAACATACATGCATATATATATCTATATTATATAAACACATGCCAAACAATTATAGTCACTTTCTTGTCTGTCTGTCCGTTGGATGTCTCATTGTAATTAAATGAATAAAAATTACATGTAGTCCAAAGCAATGCACCTCTTACTCACATCTTATCTGCTCCTGATTTTGTAGAATATTCCTTATTTTGCCTATATTTTTGATACATACCTTAAAAAAATGTATGACTTTTTAGTAAGTCTCGGAGGACTGCAATTACTCATTAAATTGTAGTTTCATACTTCTTACTGTTCACAAAAAGCATGATGAAGCAAAGCCACTCTGTATTATCTTTTTTAAGTGTATTAGGGTAATATGTAAAATATGTATTTGATTTTGGGTCTATGTCACCCCATTATTGTTGGGTTTCTCCAGAGTTTTTGAGCAAAGAAGTAAAGAAATATGTAAAAACTCTCTTTCGGTCACACTCACACACACACACACACACACACACACACACACACACACACACACACACACATATTAACAGATGTGGCAGTAGAGAGACAGTCTCCAACACATTTATTTTTATTTATTTTATTTTACATTTGTTTACTGGGAAAGTCCAACTAGACAAAAGTTTCAGTGGAGGCCCAGGGAGAAAATCTCCACATTTACAACAGAGAGTATGTACAGAGATACAGAAATCAAACATAAAAAAGTGTTCAGCTGTATAAATACAGAAGTACAGATACATACATACATACATAAAAAACAGACACACATGCCCTTCTAATGCAGAAATTAAGGGGGGGCAGGAGTTTAAGAGTTTAATCAGACACAACTGTCAAACTGTGGTTTGAGAAGTTAGGGTCACTTATTTCAAGACAGACGGTAGAAAATTGTCAAGTATTGTATATATGCCTTTAGAGAATATATCTTACTTACAGATAAAGCATTCAAACATAAAATAATCCAGAGAATTCATTACACTCTAGCAAATGTGAAGGATGAGTTTAACAAAATCAAATGTTTGTTGGGATTGTGACGATAGACAGATATAATACATTGCTGCGAACAGGAGAAAAAGTGGTAGATGAAGGGAAAGGAGCTGATTAAAAGATTAATAAGATCTTTTATCCCACTAATTCCAGACCACTGTGTATTGGTTACCTAGACAGTATGGCCTGGAAATAGAATATAAAAATACAGGAAATCAGAATGGTGCAGTGTCAACTAAAATACTGATATTGTTGCTCAGGAGGATTAAAACAATGCCTGAATTTTCAACAGAGACACAGTGAAGGTTTTGCTTTTGTGCAATTTTGTCAGTATAATGCATATATTAATAGCAACACATAAATCACAGAGAAATGTTCAAGGGATACTTATGAACATAAATGATGAGCCAAGTGGTTTCATATAACCAACTGTGATCCTTATGTTTTGGTCCTTAATCTTTTTCCCTTGTCTGTATGTTCCTTTTCTCCTTTCTCAAATACATAATAAAATAATATATGGTAATTTTAATTAATTAAAAAAGCAGTACAAGTCCAACAATGGACAGACTAGTGAAGAAAAATTAATGCATTGTTGATACACTATTACTAGATAAGGAAAAGTTGGCCAAAACATTGCGTGAAAAAATATATTACCAGATATAGAACTATACAGGCCCCTACACTCATTAGTTATTTGATATTTTGTGAGAATGGGTACTCTATCAGGATAATGCCTTATATGTGCTACTCTGTGAACTGCGGTAAAATAATTCACAATTAAATGGGAATGCTGGCTTTCCAGTAACATAGCTCTCACATGTACCAACAATGATATGGGTATGAAGCATGTCAGCCATCTAACTATCTATGTTAGATACAAATGCTCAGGAATATACTTCATCCTCAAGCATACACACACACAAACATACATGCATGCATCCTTATGCACAAGCACATACACATGCACGCATACACAATGTTGTTAAAAAACATTGCTCCATATGTACTGTGGTCTATGCTGTTGGATACTGAAGGGGTGATTTTGAAGGTAATGTTGCACAAACATGTCCACTTACATTGCATATAAGGAGGAAAACCTTGGACAACAGTTATGACAAGATGTGTAAGGCATATTACTAGACTGTGCATTACAGTGTTTAGTATGTAGCCACATCACCACAAAATACAAGTACACACTGTTCAAAGATGTAAGACAGCGTGAGACACATGCACTGAGACACATAAACATATCAAGGTTTTAGATTATGTATATGTGTGGTGCAGCAGTGCTGTCTGTACATTCTCATTGGGAGATCTCTAAAATGGGCTTCATGTGATCATTGCCTGTACACTGCCAATGTACACAAAGACATGGCATGTATACGTTTGTTGTGTCAATGCACTATTATGATTCATGTGAACAGCAGTAGCACTGCCATGACCAACTAAAACCCCATATGGTGCCTGTAATGCCAACAGGTAACACTCATAACATGAAATGCCTCTCACAGGATCTTGTAATGTGTAAAGGTGAAACCGTACCACAGATGTGTGCCTGCAAAACAGTTTGGCATATACAACAATACAGATGAATGCATCATATGGCCTTATTGTAGCTGGGATGGGGAAAAGCTGTGCTATTGCCACAGCACATTTTCAAAGCTACAGTATGATACTTCTCATACTAAAGCACAGCATGCAATGTGCTGCAGACAAATGTGTGAAAGTCATACAGAAGGGCACAGTGTGAAATAGCAGGCATGCTGTGTGTGGACATTCATATAGCAGACCATATAAGAGAGAAGATTGAAGACATCAGTTGTGTACAAAAGGAAAGCCCCATCTCCATAAAATGAATATTACTTATAATTCGATAGCTCTGAAAACATCAGCAAACATTTTTACATTCTACAGATAACATCTTTGGATTAGAGATAAGAATTAACTATTATCTGAACATGCTAACATTTTCATCTTATCAGCTACTATAGTTTTCTCAGTGTGCTTATTTTATTGAACCTACCTCCTCATTGGTTTGAAGAGACAGACAACAGGGTGAAGGGACAAACCTGCAAAATACTTTTATGCATTCTAAAGTATTTATCCATCCTAAACTGTTCAGAAACTATTAACACACGTTGTGACAGTATGGTGAGTTTAAACTACTAGTTCATGCTGCAGAGAACCATGGTCTCATCAAAACCAAAAAAAGACTGCTTCGGGATAGCCTATCAAATGCTTATGTGCATCAAAGACTTATTTTTTTTAAGTTTTTTCTTGTCATCTGCATTAAAACTAAAATGCAGCCATTTGATGAGATACACAGTCCTTCATAAATTCTACTGGGGCTTTAGAAGTTACACCCTTTCATGTTTTGTGCATTTAAATTCTGATATCTATTTTCATATCTAAATTTAACAATAAGGTGGTTCATGAATATTTGACATTTGGATCAGTACTGTCTTTCCCTTGGTTAGGAATCACTCTTACTGTGGTATCTAAGATCCTCTTTATTGTAGCTCTTATTTCTTTACAGTGTGTTAACAGAGGCACAAACTTCTCTCCCATATCCTTAATAAACAGTTGCTACTAAATCATATGGCCCCACACTTTTCCCAACTACAGCATTTTAGCCACCCATGCAATCTAATCTCTTTCTCACTTGGGTAGTCCATTAATTCTAGTTAGAATGCCTCATCTCAGAATGGGCTAGTAGTAGTTTTTTCCAGTCCAAGTGTTGTGCTACTGTGTCTCCTTCTATAACATTCACCATGGTGACATACTTATAGTTTAAAGTGCCACTAGAAATATTTTTGTCAACAACGTGCCCAACTTCTCTATAAAGCATTTCATCTTTGCCTTGGCAATCTCCATGGCTTTTCCATTTCTTCTCACTGTGCAGTTAAGAATGTCATCCTTCAAACTCATTTTTTTCTCTAACATGTCTTCCTCCATTTTTCCCTTTCTGTACTGTTACTGTAACTACTTTAATAACCAATATCTTTCTGTCCCTGATACAGCTGTCACTTTTTGCCTTGCTTTACTTTCATTTTTTAAGTCCTTATTTATTCTTTGCTGAGATATTATCATTGCTGACCAGTGTCCACTCATGCTCTCTCACTCAACATACCCCAGACTCTCTGAAAGAACTTTCTCTGAATCTCCACCTGCCATTTCATCCTCCTATTTCTTCATGCCATTGTCCTGCTTTACAGGACAATGGTCTGATGTTCACCATGCTAATAGCTCACATCCCCTGCTCTCCACACAACTGCCAGCTGAAATCAAAAATAGTCTTGGTAACACATTAATATCTGAAATCACTTCATCCTCTCCTTCTTATTCAATTGTCTTCATCTCCTTTGTTATTTCTTCTAGCATATTTTATCTAATTCTGTGTATATAGATAATACCACACACCATTTTGTGTCTGTTGTAAAAATCATAAACCCAGGAACTATAATATTCCACTTGATTCTGTCATAGTCCTGTCTTTCAGTACACAGTTCAAAGCAACTACAGCTGCATCGCCCTGTTTATTTAATTTAGTTTAGTATTTATTTTACATTTGTTGACCGGGCTAGTCCAGCTGGATATATGTCCATTTTCAGCAGAGGCCCGGGGAGAAAAGCTCCTCAAAAACACAGTAAAAAAAAAAAAAATATATATATATATATATATATATATATATATATATATATATATGTATATCATGACAGTTTTCATTTCAGTTTTCAGTTCAGAGAAATGGTGAGTGTGGAAAGATTTGTGACAGACGGGTACCAATAAGAGTGAAAGGGAAGATCTACAAGAGGGTAGTGAGACCAGCTGTTATATGGGTTGGAGATGGTAGCATTGTCGAAAAGGCAGGAGTCAGAGCTGGATGTGGCAGAGTTAAAGATGTTAAGATTTGCACTGGGTGTGACTAGGATGGACAGGATTAGGAATCAGTATATTATAGGGTCAGCTCAGGTTGGACAGTTTGGAGACAAAGCAAGAGAGGCGAGATTGCGTTGGTTTGGACATGTGCTGAGGAGGGATGCTGGGTATATTGGGAAAAGGATGATAAGGATGGAGCTGCCAGGTAAGAGGAAAAGAGGAAGGCCTAAGATGAGGTTTATGGATGTGGTGAGAGAGGACATGCAGGTGGTTGGTGTGAAAGAGCATGATGCAGAGGACAGGAAGAATGGAAACAGTTGATCCGCTGTGGTGACCCCTAACAGGAACAGCTGAAATAAGATGATCAACATGACAGTTTTCACAGATGCAGATACAATACATATATAAGCAATTTTTTACATGACAGTTTTTACAGATGTGGGTGCATAACATATATTAGCTATTATTTTCACTTCAGTACATTTCTGCTTACAGAATTGTTTTACTTACAACATAAGGTGAGTTCTAAAAGCCCATTTTCTTTATGGTTTTCAGACAGCAACTAGTATATACATAAGAAGTGACAGGTGTCTTGTGATAAATGGGGTAAATTAGTCTGGGTTTGCACATGGACATAACCAATGGGATTTAAGGTAGATTTTCAGTTTGTTTTTAAATAGGGTTGTTGAGGATAGAGAGGTCAGGTCACAAGGGAGTGAGTTCCTGGTTTTGCCCACGATATTAGAGAACAATGAGTCACCAGCCATATTGTTGGTTTTACCTATTTGTATTAATATTTTATTAGATGAGCGTAAAGTCTTAAGGTTGTTATAGGGGTGATAAGGTTGGAGAGAATTGGAGTAATGGTAGGTTGATACAGGATTTTATGGGCAACTGTTAATTGGTTAAATAGTAGTAACTTTGGCAACTCTAGCCATCCTAGTCGTTCAAAATTAATACAGTAATGGGTTCTGAATGTGGATCCTGTTGCAAATCTGGCAAGATTATTGTAGGAGATAGCTAGCTTGTTCTGGTTGTTTTTAGACAGGCTAGTGTATATATAGGGAAGGCATAGAGGAGGGTAGAGATTAAGTAGGTGTGAGCAATAGTAGCCCTTGCTAGTGGGGTCAGAAAGGGTTTGATTCTATAGAGGGAGCAAAGTTTTTTATTGACAGTTTTTCTAGTATTGTTAATGTGAGTATCAAAGTTAAGGTTATTATCAATTAGTACCCCTAGTAGTTTTGTAGTTGAATCAGGAGATAAGATAGTACCGTTGTTTGATGTAACAGTAAAGTTAAGATGGGAGGCCCTATGGGTGGGAGTGAATAGTAAAAGTTTTGTTTTTTTTTTGGGTTCAAGATGAGAAAATGGTGTATAAGTCATTTCTCGACTGTGTTAACCACATTTTGGGTGAGGGTCTGATGGAGAGGTGGCTGAGCAAATTAATGTGGAATCATCTGCATATTGTATACAGGTAGCTTGAGGTATTGCAGAATGTAGGTCATTGATGTTGTTGTTGTTGTGTCTTTCGGCTTTTCCCGGTTAGGGGTCGCCACAGCGGAACTCTGGTCTGCTAATGATTGGCAGTAGATTTTTACGTGCCGATTTGCCAGCTCTGATGCACAACCTTTAATGAAGGTACGCTCATTCACGCATATCCCCCACACAGAAGACGCTCTAGCTGAGAATTGAACGGGACATCGTCTTGCTGTAAGGCAACAATGCTGCTGCAGCACCACCACCGCAGTAATGTAGGTCATTGATAAAAAGGGAAAATAGGAGAGGTCCTAATATTGAGCCTTGGGGGACACCAAGTGCAATGGGGAGATGGGTAGATAAGTTGTTCTCCCACAGAACAGCCTGTTGCTTATTGTTTAAATAGGATTGAAACCATTGTATAGCCAGTGCATCTAGTGATAGGTTTTTGAGTATGTTTATGAGAAGATGGTGGTTAAGCATATTGAAAGCTTTTGAGAGATCAATAAAGAGGGCTGAGGATAGATTGTTGTTATTGCAGTTTTTGTTAATATAGTCAGAGAATGATAAGGGGGCAGTAGTGGTGCTATGAAATGACCTAAAGCCATGTTGGCAGTTGGCTAATAAGTTATCTATAAGATGGTTTAACAGTTGTCTATGAATGCATTTCTCTATGATTTTTGCCAGTGGAGATAAAATAGCAATAGGTCTATAGTTGGATAATTCACTGGAGTTGTCTGCCACCTTTATGCAGGGGGGATAATATGTGAGATCTTCCAGATAGATGGGATAGTTCCTTCAGTGATAGTTCTGTTAATCGGGATGGAGATGGGGTAAGCAATGGCTTTTGCAGCTTTTGCAGATATTCTGCAGGTAGGATATCAGCTGCAGGGGTGGTAGGTTTGAGTTTCTGAAAAAGGGTACAGACAAGGGATGAGGTGCACATCACCAATTGATTTATGGTGCGTTCTGCTCCTTGTTGTCCCATGATTTATCTGATTCATGAAACACAGCAAAAGGAGAAAACCCACAAGACTGGATCATCGTGATGCAGAAGAGCAGTAGTGGTGGTGGTAATGTGAGGTTTTTTTTTATCTTGGTCCTGATAAATAACTTGATACAGGCAATGGATGGCTTTGCAAGGTGAGTACTTTGAAGACTGGTAAGTAACTGTATTTGTGAAAAATGAAATTGAAGCATTAGTGCATTACCATTATTTTATTTTACTACAGTCTTACATCTGAGAAATACACAGACAACAAAATATCAATAAATGTTGGGTAAGGGGGCTACTTGCATATGAAAATGACTGGATGCAGTCATTTCCTCATTATTCTGGCTTTGCAGGACTAATTTTATTTTTTAAAGTAAACTGGAATACCTTACTGCAGTTACTGTTTGTATGGTGCAAAACTGAAATATACTTAATGTGACCATTTTTTATCACAGTCAGTCAAAGTGTCTGCAACTGCTGGGTGGAGATGGAGATCTGTCAATCTTGTTATCGGCTTATTTTAAACACTTATTAATCTGGCTTTGCAGAACCAGTTGCCTTTCTGTGAAGTGAGATGAAATACTTTACTGTGACTACTGTGCTTTTGTATGGGGCAATGAAATACTTTACGATGGCTATTATTTTCTATCACAATTAGACCTCTAAGGAGCATTCCTTTAACAAAGTGGCTATAACTGCTGAATGGGGTGGGGTCTGTCTGTAGATAAAAGCAACTTACCCTTTTGTCATATGCTCATTTTAAACAGTCAATAATATTGCTGCTAGATTTGTTTGCATATGCATAGCATAACATAGAATTCTTAGGAGATTGTGTCTGTGTGAAATAAACTTGAAATAAAATTCTGTGGCCATTTTTTTAATTACAGTCAAACGTCTGAGGTATACTACCTTATGAAAGTGGCTATAACTGCTGGGTGAGATGGTGGTTGCCTCTGGATGAAAGTAACTTACTATCTTGCCATCTGTTCATTGTAAATAATTATAAATTTGACTTTGCAGGACTAGTGTGCATTTGTGTGAAGTAAGTTGGAATACCTTACTGTTGCAAAAACAAATTTGTTATTAATTATTATCATTATTATTATTATTATTATTACTTTACTGCAACCAAATATCTGAGATGCACAGACAACAGTCTGGCTATGGTTGCTGGGTATGGACTGTCTGTGGATGAAAATGACTGACCCTGCTGTTAAACAGTCATTAATCTGATTTTGTATGACTAGTGAGCAATTGTGTAATGCAAGGTGGAATATTTTCCAGTGGACCAGTTTTTTTAATAATCACACATATGAAGTGTACCCAATCAATGATGTGGTTACAAATGATGGATGTGAACATTTGAAGATTATAATGATAGCAATTTGAGTGGTTATTTGTGGCTGAAATTTTCAGAAATGTTATTACCGATTGGCAAATTTCATTTCACTTCATGCTGAAAAATATGTTCAAGACTAAAACAAACATTCAAATTTTGTTTTATTAAAGATTACATAAAACAAAATCTGGTACACAAGTATACATTTAAAACAATCAGGGAAGCAAATACAAAACAATATATGCATTTATGCATGGTACTAAAAAAAGTGTGTGGGGGGGCCCATGGTTTGAATACCACCTAGGTCCCAAAGTATACTTAATTTGCTGCTGATACATATAAATATAAATTATGTCCTTTTCTATTTAATGTTTGTCTTGCTTAGTTTACAAATATTGTATATTCACAATATGTTCATTTTGTACAATTTGTAAATATTCTGAAAAAAAATGTTAAAACACTCAGCACATCTGTAAATATGACAATTGTAGTCAAGACTGACATGGTTGTACAGTACGATATTGTGATAATTCTTAATTTTCAGGGACACCGTTTTGTGCTACATATATATATATATATATATATATATATATACATATATATAATTAAAATGGATTCTAAGACTGGAACACTCATTAAGCAAACTGACAATATTACAGAAAATAAATTTAAGAAGAAATTCAAGTTATGGTGAATGAGTGGTCTGGCCTAAAATGTCAACTACAATAAAAATTCTATTCTCAGTCCAAATTGTACTGATAGCATTTGCTACCTTGAGTCCAGATAATGATTAAAAAGGACCCTAGGACCAGTCTGCCCATCAAATTAACAAATGAACTAGCAAAATACTATATAGCTGCTACTGTTGTAGCTAAACTATACAGCATATCTTGCATATATATTAGGAATGGCAATACAAAGGGACTGCCATGTATAATAACAGTAAGGTAAAATTGGAGACAATTCTTTTTTTTTTGGAAGACACAAACACCACAGGACTTTGGGAACATGACGTCTTGTAAAATATTTATTTTCAATTAAAGTTTCATTTTCCTACAAATACCTATAATGATCTAGAAGATATTTTGTAAGCTATGGAGAAGACCGATACCTTAAAATTTGATCAGAATACATGCAAGAAAGCCAGCTCTGTGGCATAAATGGTAAAGTTCTGGCTGTGGTGCAGGTGACCTGAGCTTGATTGTTTTTTGGGATCCTACAAGAGCTGGCTTGGGAGAATGGATATGAGTGGCCAGCTCACACACTATGAGAGGAGGAAGGTGATTCTGGCTTGCCAAGTATCTTACAAAATTACCATAAGAACATGTCAACTGATGTTAAATTTCTTCTCATTGGACAAGCATCTCTACCTTTTTGCCTCAAGACTGCATTCTTGTCATCTGACATTATTAACATACCATGTGTAAATGCTATAATTATTCTTAACCCCTTAATACCTGCAGTTCTAGTTTAGTAGGTATATAAATTGCAACTAGAGTAAAATAGTTTCTCATGCCAGCCTTTAACAGCCACATATCTACCTTATTTATTTATTTATTTATTTATTTCAGTTTGATATCTGGGGAAGTCCACTGGGGCACAAAGAGCCTGTTTTCAGTGGAGGCCCAGGGAGAAAAGCTTCAATGAACACTTACTGTGTAACAATATATACAATCAAAATTTTCTCATTTTTAGAAAAAAATACAGTGTGCAATACAATATAAAAGATGTGTTAACATACAGTAAATTCCCAGACAAATACAGGAAACAATACAATAAAATTAATGTGATAAATATATTTTGATAAAGATAAATAAGAATACATGTAAAAAATATATATATTTTTTTTGCAAGTTAGGACAAGAGTTAGAGTAAAAGAGAGGAGTGGTGCAGTGGGTGACTGTCCCATTAGGGTATAATGGGGAGATAGTAGTAGTTGTAGCAGATGGTGGAAAGGTTCATGGCTAGAGGGGGAATTTACGTTGGGGAGTGGGATGGGCATATCCATTTAGTAGTGAGATAGGAGAACAAGAGAGATTTGAATCTGGTGAGGTTGGGGGTATTGCAAAGAATGGGAGTGAGATAGTTCCACATTTTAGAAATGGAGCAGGAAAATAGGAGGTGGCCAGGGGGTCGAGAGGGTTTGTAGATTTGTAGGAGGTTTTGGTTTTCTGATCTGAGTGAGTGGTTAGGGGTGTAGGGGCTTAGTGCAGTAGAAAGAGAGGGGCAGCTGGTAGGTTTGTAGATGAGCTTGTGGGTGTTAGTGAGTTTGAGCAAGGTCAAGTAATTGGGAAGTTCGAGCCACTCTAGAGTATGGAGAGAGTGGCAGTGGTGGGAGGAGTTTTTTGAGTTGGTAGCAAATTTGCTTATTTTATTATAGCAAGAATCGAGTTTGTTTTGAAGACCAATTTGGAGATTGTTTAGCAGGGGGGCACTGTACATAATTGAGGGGAGAAGGTAGGAGGAAGCTAGGGTTTTTCTGGTGGAGAGGGAGAGGGAGAAGAAGCAGTTGTGTCTGTATAAAAGTCCTAGTTTTTGGTGTTTTTTTTTAATGGTGGATTGAATATGGGTATTGAATTTTAGATGCTCGTCAATGATGGCACCAAGGAGTTTGGTGTTAGAAACTTTTTCGATTGAGATGTTATTGTTGCTGAGTATTGAGAAAGAGTTTTTGTCAATTGGGGAGTTTCTAGAGGGGGAAAAGATCATCAGTTTAGTTTTACTAGCAGTAATGGCAATATGGATATTTTTCATCCAGGATTCTGTTATGGAGAAGGTTGACTGAGTTTTTAGAAGTAGGTCAGAGGGGGTGTAAGCAGTGCAGATGATTGCTGAGTCATCTGCATATTAGATTATTGATGAGTCAGGGATGGCATGGTGAAAGTTATTAATAAATATATTGAACAGTAATGGTCCTAGAACTGAACCTTGTGGGACCCCGGTTGGGGTGTGTAGAAAGGGGAAGGCAGATGATTTCTATTGAAAGGCTTGTTGACATTCAGAGAGGTAGCTTGAGAACCAGGCTAAGGTGGACATGGAGAGGTTGAGAGATGAGAGTTGAGTTAAGAGTAAAGAGTGAGAGACGGTGTCAAAAGCTTTGGATAGGTCAAGGAACAAGGAAGATACAAGTTTACCAGAGTCAGAAGCTTGATTTATGATTTTGAGGAAAGATAGGAGGGAAGTCATGGTATTGTGGCCAGGGTGGAAGCCATGTTGAGTAGGGGCAAGAAGGTTGTTTTGAGTAAGATATGACATGAGTTGAGTATGGATACATTTCTCCAGAATTTTAGAAAGGGGAAAGGATAGCTATGGGTCTGAAATTGGTGGCGTCTGTGTTTTTGCCACCTTTGTGTAGTGGAATGATGTATGCATGTCACCAGATTGATGGGACATATACTTCTTGGATGGATCTGTTAATTTAGATGGAAATGGTAAGGTCTATACTGTCAGCAGCTAATTTTAGGATGGTTGTTGGGAAATTGTCAGGAGCATTCCGCTAGGTTTTAGTTGGAGGAGTATTTTTTTTATATTACATGTGGAGATGGGTTCAGGGTTGAAGGGGGGGGGGAGATGTAAGCGGTTGTTAGGGTTGTGGGGGTTGGAGGAGTTGATGTTGAGGTGGGGAAAAGAGGAGGATAGTTTGGCTATGCAATCTATGACTAAGGAATTAAATTGAGTGGCAGTGTCAAGGTCAGTAAGGTTTGGATTTGGGCAGGGGTTCTCTTTGGTACCAGGGTGGAGGAGGGAGGAGATTGTGGACCAGAACTTTCTAGGGTTGTTTGAGTGGGTGGTTTGAAGTTTGAAGGCATATGATTTACGATCTCCTGGTTATAGGTTTTTTACAGAGTTACAAAGTTGTTTGAATTCTAGCAGGTAGTTGGGTAGATTGTTATTTTGATATAGTTTCCATGTTTTCTCTCTTTGTAGCATGGTAAGTTTGGTTTCTTTGGATAGCCAGATGGAGGCATTAGCTTTGATTCATTTGGTTCTTATAGGGGCATGGTTGTTGAGGGTGTTTATGAATGTGTCATTGAAGTAGGTAGTGGCACTGTTGAGGGGAAGGGTTCTTAGGGGAGACCAGTCATTAAGTCTTAGGCATTCAGAGAAAGTTTGAGGGTTGAAATGGGAGAGACTGCATGTGTGTATGTAATGGTGTTGCTGCTGGAGAGGGCAGGAGTGAAAGTCTGTAAAAGCTGGAAGATGGTCGCTGAGTGGGTCTGTAAGGATTTCTGAGTTTGAGATAAGGTTGGGATGGGATGTAAGGATCCAGTCAGTTATGGTGCCAGAGGACCTATCTTTGTTTGGCCTGGTAGGGGAGTTTAAAAGCTGGTTAAAGTTGAAGAGATTGATTGATTGAGATGGGACTAGTTAATTTACTGAGGCCCAGTTTATATTAGTGTCACCAAGGATGTAGGTTTCATTTTTTATGTTGCAGGAAAACCAGGAGAGGATATCTTCTAGTACTGGGATGTTGTTACCAGGGAGTATATATATGGCAGCTATACATATGGATTTCAAATTGTTTAGTTTAAGTAGAACTGTAGTAATTTCAGCATTGCTACTGTTAGGGATGAGATTGGTGTAAGGAGTTATGGTATAGGAAGAAGAGAAGATTATAGCTACACCTCCACTTTTTTTAAGTCTATCATTATGAATGATTTGGTAGCCAGGTGGGAGGATTTCATTGTCCTTTATGGAGGGGTTAAGCCAGGTCTCTGAGATGGCGGTTATGTCAGAATGGTTATGGCAAAGCCAGGCATGGAGGTTAGGGATTTTATTTTTAGGCTTTGAGCATTAAAAGTGGCAAGACATATAGATTTAGGGGTGTGAGTGTGTGTTTGCGGGGAGTTGGGGGCAGAAATTGGGGGTGTGGGCCCAGGGCTAGGGTGAATGTCACCAGACAGTGACAGAGTAATGTGAAGGAGTATAAGCATGAGGTGGTTTAGTGTGATTGTGGAGTATGAGTGAAGGAGCGGGAGTGATTTGGTGGAGTGTGGGTTTGGGGGTGTGTAGTGATTATATAGGATCGGCAGTATTGTATGTTTGAATAGTAGGGTTGGGTTGAGTGGGTAGAGTTCATGAGTTATGCAGGTGAATGGTGTTGAGTGAGCGGTTAGGGATGTAGGGGCTTAGTGCAGTAGAAAAAGAGGGGCAACTGGTAGGTTTGTGGATGAGCTTGTGGGTGTTAGTGAGTTTGAGCAAGGTCAAGTAATTGGGAAGTTCGAGCCACTGTAGAGTATGGAGAGAGTGGCAGTGGTGGGAGGAGTTTTTTGAGTTGGTAGCAAATTTGCTTATTTTATTATAGCAAGAATCAAGTTTGTTTTGAAGACCAATTTGGAGATTGTTTAGCAGGGGGCCACTGTACATAATTGAGGGGAGAGGGTAGGAGGAAGCTAGGGTTTTTCTGGTGGAGAGGGAGAGGGAGAGGGAGAAGAAGCAGTTGTGTCTGTATAATAGTCCTAGTTTTTGGTGTTTTTTTCTTAATGGTGATTGAATATGGGTACTGAATTTTAGATGCTCGTCAATGATGGCACCAAGGAGTTTGGTGTTAGAAACTTTTTCGATTGAGATGTTATTGTTGCTGAGTATTGAGAAAGAGTTTTTGTCAATTGGGGAGTTTCTAGAGGGGGAAAAGATCATCAGTTTAGTTTTACTAGCAGTAATGGCAATATGGATATTTTTCATCCAGGATTCTGTTATGGAGAAGGTTGACTGAGTTTTTAGAAGTAGGTCAGAGGGGGTGTAAGCAGTGCAGATGATTGCTGAGTCATCTGCATATTAGATTATTGATGAGTCAGGGATGGCATGGTGAAAGTTATTAATAAATATATTGAACAGTAATGGTCCTAGAACTGAACCTTGTGGGACCCCGGTTGGGGTGTGTAGAAAGGGGAAGGCAGATGATTTCTATTGAAAGGCTTGTTGACATTCAGAGAGGTAACTTGAGAACCAGGCTAAGGTGGACATGGAGTGGATGAGATTTGAGTTAAGAGTAAAGAGTGAGAGACGGTGTCAAAAGCTTTGGATAGGTCAAGGAACAAGGAAGACACAAGTTTACCAGAGTCAGAAGCTTGATTTAGGATTTTGAGGAAAGATAGGAGGAAAGTCATGGTACTGTGGCCAGGGTGGAAGCCATGTCGAGTAGGGGCAAGAAGGTTGTTTTGAGTAAGATATGACATGAGTTGAGTATGGATACATTTCTCCAGAATTTTAGAAAGGGGAAAGGATAGCTATGGGTCTGAAATTGGTGGCGTCTGTGTTCTTGCCATCTTTGTGTAGTGGAATGATGTATGCATGTCACCAGATGGATGGGACATGTACTTCTTGGATGGATCTGTTAATTTAGATGGAAATGGGAAGGTCTATACTGTCAGCAGCTAATTTTAGGAAGGTTGTTGGGAGATTGTCAGGAGCATTCCGCTAGGTTTTAGTTGGAGGAGTAGTTTTTTTATAGTACATGTGGAGATGGGTTCAGGGTTGAAGGGGGGGAGATGTAAGCAGTTGTTAGGGTTGTGGGGGTTGGAGGAGTTTATGTTGAGGTGGGGAAAAGAGGAGGATAGTTTGGCTATGCAATCTATGAAGAAGGAATTAAATTGAGTGGCAGTGTCAAGGTCAGTAAGGTTTGGATTTGGGCAGGGGTTCTCTTTGGTACCAGGGTGGAGGAGGGAGGAGATTGTGGACCAGAACTTTCTAGGGTTGTTTGAGTGGGTGGTTTGAAGTTTGAAGGCGTATGATTTACGATCTCCTGGTTATATGTTTTTTACAGAGTTACAAAGTTGTTTGAATTCTAGCAGGTAGTTGGGTAGATTGTTATTTTGATATAGTTTCCATGTTTTCTCTCTTTGTAGCATGGTAAGTTTGGTTTCTTTGGACAGCCAGATGGAGGCATTAGCTTTGATTCATTTGGTTCTTATAGGGGCATGGTTGTTGAGGGTGTTTATGAATGTGTCATTGAAGTAAGTAGTGGCACTGTTGAGGGGCAGGGTTCTTAGGGGAGACCAGTCAGCAAGTCTTAGGCATTCAGAGAAAGTTTGAGGGTTGAAATGGGAGAGACTGCATGTGTGTATGTAATGGTGTTGCTGCTGGAGAGGGCAGGAGTGACAGTCTGCAAAAGCTGGAAGATGGTCGCTGAGTGGGTCTGTAAGGATTTCTGAGTTTGAGATAAGGTTGGGATGGGATGTAAGGATCCAGTCAGTTATGGTGCCAGAGGACCTATCTTTGTTTGGTCTGGTAGGGGAGTTTAAAAGCTGGTTAAAGTTGAAGAGATTGATTGATTGAGATGGGATTAGTTAATTTACTGAGGCCCAGTTTATATTAGTGTCACCAAGGATGTAGGTTTCATTTTTTATGTTGCAGGAAAACCAGGAGAGGATATCATCTAGTACTGGGATGTTGTTACCAGGGGGTATATATATAGCAGCTATACATATGGATTTGGAATTGTTTAGTTTAAGTAGAACTGTAGTAATTTCAGCATTGCTACTGTTAGGGATGAGATTGGTGTAAGGAGTTATGGTATAGGAAGAAGAGAAGATTATAGCTACACCTCCACTTTTTTAAGTCTATCATTATGAATGATTTGGTAGCCAGGTGGGAGGATTTCATTGTCCTTTATGGAGGGGTTAAGCCAGGTCTCTGAGATAGCGGTTATGTCAGAATGGTTATGGCGAAGCCAGGCATGGAGGTTAGGGATTTTATTTTTAGGCTTTGAGCATTGAAAGTGGCAAGACGTATAGATTTATGGGTGTGAGTGTGTGTTTGCGGGGAGTTGGGGGCAGAAATTGGGGGTGTGGGCCCAGGGTTAGGGTGAATGTCACCAGACAGTGACAGAGTAATGTGAAGGAGTATAAGCGTGCGGTGGTTTAGTGTGATTGTGGAGTATGAGTGAAAGAGTGGGAGTGATTTGGTGGAGTGTGGGTTTGGGGGTGTG